>NW_028249210.1:0-159000 GCF_964263255.1 Lissotriton vulgaris
AATCAGCCGTTTTTGCTCGAACATTAAATGCCTCCAAATGGTATTTAATTAACTTCCCGGGGTGAAGAAACCCTTTTTGAGAACTCAGAGTGAGTAAATTGGCCATTTACATGCACTTTTAACCATTCCATAAATCTTGTGTTTTGGGCCCCTGGAAGCATGAAAATCACTTTAAACATGCTAATTTTAGCTCTAACACTGATGATCCACCTACAAATGTGAACTGACGTTCAAAAATAAAACATTTGAAAACGGACCATTTTCCACATTTCTGAAGCATGACGTAATGGGGGGGTGTTATCTCTTTTGTCGAAAATCAGCCGTTTTTGCTCGAACATTAAATGCCTCCAAATGGTATTTAATTAACTTCCCGAGCCCCTGGAAGCATGAAAATCACTTTAAACATGCTAATTTTAGCTCTAACACTGATGATCCACCTACAAATGTGAACTGACGTTCAAAAATAAAACATTTGAAAACGGACCATTTTCCACATTTCTGAAGCATGACGTAATGGGGGGGTGTTATCTCTTTTGTCGAAAATCAGCCGTTTTTGCTCGAACATTAAATGCCTCCAAATGGTATTTATTTCACTTCCCGAGCCCCTGGAAGCATGAAAATCACTTTAAACATGCGAATTTTAGCTCTAACACTGATGATCCACCTACAAATGTGAACTGACGTTCAAAAATAAAACATTTGAAAACGGACCATTTTCCACATTTCTGAAGCATGACGTAATGGGGGGGTGTTATCTCTTTTGTCGAAAATCAGCCGTTTTTGCTCGAACATTAAATGCCTCCAAATGGTATTTAATTAACTTCCCGGGGTGAAGAAACCCTTTTTGAGAACTCAGAGTGAGTAAATTGGCCATTTTCATGCACTTTTAACCATTCCATAAATCTTGTGTTTTGGGCCCCTGGAAGCATGAAAATCACTTTAAACATGCTAATTGTAGCTCTAACACTGATGATCCACCTACAAATGTGAACTGACGTTCAAAAATAAAACATTTGAAAACGGACCATTTTCCACATTTCTGAAGCATGACGTAATGGGGGGGTGTTATCTCTTTTGTCGAAAATCAGCCGTTTTTGCTCGAACATTAAATGCCTCCAAATGGTATTTAATTAACTTCCCGGGGTGAAGAAACCCTTTTTGAGAACTCAGAGTGAGTAAATTGGCCATTTTCATGCACTTTTAACCATTCCATAAATCTTGTGTTTTGGGCCCCTAGAAGCATGAAAATCACTTTAAACATGCTAATTTTAGCTCTAACACTGATGATCCACCTACAAATGTGAACTGACGTTCAAAAATAAAACATTTGAAAACGGACCATTTTCCACATTTCTGAAGCATGACGTAATGGGGGGGGTGTTATCTCTTTTGTCGAAAATCAGCCGTTTTTGCTCGAACATTAAATGCCTCCAAATGGTATTTAATTAACTTCCCGAGCCCCTGGAAGCATGAAAATCACTTTAAACATGCTAATTTTAGCTCTAACACTGATGATCCACCTACAAATGTGAACTGACGTTCAAAAATAAAACATTTGAAAACGGACCATTTTCCACATTTCTGAAGCATGACGTAATGGGGGGGTGTTATCTCTTTTGTCGAAAATCAGCCGTTTTTGCTCGAACATTAAATGCCTCCAAATGGTATTTAATTAACTTCCCGGGGTGAAGAAACCCTTTTTGAGAACTCAGAGTGAGTAAATTGGCCATTTTCATGCACTTTTAACCATTCCATAAATCTTGTGTTTTGGGCCCCTGGAAGCATGAAAATCACTTTAAACATGCTAATTTTAGCTCAACACTGATGATACACCTACAAATGTGAACTGACGTTCAAAAATAAAACATTTGAAAACGGACCATTTTCCACATTTCTGAAGCATGACGTAATGGGGGGGTGTTATCTCTTTTGTCGAAAATCAGCCGTTTTTGCTCGAACATTAAATGCCTCCAAATGGTATTTAATTAACTTCCCGAGCCCCTGGAAGCATGAAAATCACTTTAAACATGCTAATTTTAGCTCTAACACTGATGATCCACCTACAAATGTGAACTGACGTTCAAAAATAAAACATTTGAAAATGGACCATTTTCCACATTTCTGAAGCATGACGTAATGGGGGGGTGTTATCTCTTTTGTCGAAAATCAGCCGTTTTTGCTCGAACATTAAATGCCTCCAAATGGTATTTATTTCACTTCCCGAGCCCCTGGAAGCATGAAAATCACTTTAAACATGCTAATTTTAGCTCTAACACTGATGATCCACCTACAAATGTGAACTGACGTTCAAAAATAAAACATTTGAAAACGGACCATTTTCCACATTTCTGAAGCATGACGTAATGGGGGGGTGTTATCTCTTTTGTCGAAAATCAGCCGTTTTTGCTCGAACATTAAATGCCTCCAAATGGTATTTAATTAACTTCCCGGGGTGAAGAAACCCTTTTTGAGAACTCAGAGTGAGTAAATTGGCCATTTTCATGCACTTTTAACCATTCCATAAATCTTGTGTTTTGGGCCCCTGGAAGCATGAAAATCACTTTAAACATGCTAATTTTAGCTCTAACACTGATGATCCACCTACAAATGTGAACTGACGTTCAAAAATAAAACATTTGAAAACGGACCATTTTCAACATTTCTGAAGCATGACGTAATGGGGGGGTGTTATCTCTTTTGTCGAAAATCAGCCGTTTTTGCTCGAACATTAAATGCCTCCAAATGGTATTTATTTCACTTCCCGAGCCCCTGGAAGCATGAAAATCACTTTAAACATGCTAATTTTAGCTCTAACACTGATGATCCACCTACAAATGTGAACTGACGTTCAAAAATAAAACATTTGAAAACGGACCATTTTCCACATTTCTGAAGCATGACGTAATGGGGGGGTGTTATCTCTTTTGTCGAAAATCAGCCGTTTTTGCTCGAACATTAAATGCCTCCAAATGGTATTTAATTAACTTCCCGGGGTGAAGAAACCCTTTTTGAGAACTCAGAGTGAGTAAATTGGCCATTTTCATGCACTTTTAACCATTCCATAAATCTTGTGTTTCGGGCCCCTGGAAGCATGAAAATCACTTTAAACATGCTAATTTTAGCTCTAACACTGATGATCCACCTACAAATGTGAACTGACGTTCAAAAATAAAACATTTGAAAACGGACCATTTTCCACATTTCTGAAGCATGACGTAATGGGGGGGTGTTATCTCTTTTGTCGAAAATCAGCCGTTTTTGCTCGAACATTAAATGCCTCCAAATGGTATTTAATTAACTTCCCGGGGTGAAGAAACCCTTTTTGAGAACTCAGAGTGAGTAAATTGGCCATTTTCATGCACTTTTAACCATTCCATAAATCTTGTGTTTTGGGCCCCTGGAAGCATGAAAATCACTTTAAACATGCTAATTTTAGCTCTAACACTGATGATCCACCTACGAATGTGAACTGACGCTCAAAAATAAAACATTTGAAAACGGACCATTTTCCACATTTCTGAAGCATGACGTAATGGGGGGGTGTTATCTCTTTTGTCGAAAATCAGCCGTTTTTGCTCGAACATTAAATGCCTCCAAATGGTATTTAATTAACTTCCCGAGCCCCTGGAAGCATGAAAATCACTTTAAACATGCTAATTTTAGCTCTAACACTGATGATCCACCTACAAATGTGAACTGACGTTCAAAAATAAAACATTTGAAAACGGACCATTTTCCACATTTCTGAAGCATGACGTAATGGGGGGGTGTTATCTCTTTTGTCGAAAATCAGCCGTTTTTGCTCGAACATTAAATGCCTCCAAATGGTATTTAATTAACTTCCCGGGGTGAAGAAACCCTTTTTGAGAACTCAGAGTGAGTAAATTGGCCATTTTCATGCACTTTTAACCATTCCATAAATCTTGTGTTTTGGGCCCCTGGAAGCATGAAAATCACTTTAAACATGCTAATTTTAGCTCTAACACTGATGATCCACAAACAAATGTGAACTGACGTTCAAAAATAAAACATTTTAAAACGGACCATTTTCCACATTTCTGAAGCATGACGTAATGGGGGGGTGTTATCTCTTTTGTCGAAAATCAGCCGTTTTTGCTCGAACATTAAATGCCTCCAAATGGTATTTAATTAACTTCCCGGGGTGAAGAAACCCTTTTTGAGAACTCAGAGTGAGTAAATTGGCCATTTTCATGCACTTTTAACCATTCCATAAATCTTGTGTTTTGGGCCCCTGGAAGCATGAAAATCACTTTAAACATACTAATTTTAGCTCTAACACTGATGATCCACCTACAAATGTGAACTGACGTTCAAAAATAAAACATTAGAAAACGGACCATTTTCCACATTTCTGAAGCATGACGTAATGGGGGGGTGTTATCTCTTTTGTCGAAAATCAGCCGTTTTTGCTCGAACATTAAATGCCTCCAAATGGTATTTAATTAACTTCCCGAGCCCCTGGAAGCATGAAAATCACTTTAAACATGCTAATTTTAGCTCTAACACTGATGATCCACCTACAAATGTGAACTGACGTTCAAAAATAAAACATTTGAAAACGGACCATTTTCCACATTTCTGAAGCATGACGTAATGGGGGGGTGTTATCTCTTTTGTCGAAAATCAGCCGTTTTTGCTCGAACATTAAATGCCTCCAAATGGTATTTAATTAACTTCCCGAGCCCCTGGAAGCATGAAAATCACTTTAAACATGCTAATTTTAGCTCTAACACTGATGATCCACCTACAAATGTGAACTGACGTTCAAAAATAAAACATTTGAAAACGGACCATTTTCCACATTTCTGAAGCATGACGTAATGGGGGGGTGTTATCTCTTTTGTCGAAAATCAGCGGTTTTTGCTCGAACATTAAATGCCTCCAAATGGTATTTAATTAACTTCCCGGGGTGAAGAAACCCTTTTTGAGAACTCAGAGTGCGTAAATTGGCCATTTTCATGCACTTTTAACCATTCCATAAATCTTGTGTTTTGGGCCCCTGGAAGCATGAAAATCACTTTAAACATGCTAATTTTAGCTCTAACACTGATGATCCACCTACAAATGTGAACTGACGTTCAAAAATAAAACATTTGAAAACGGACCATTTTCCACATTTCTGAAGCATGACGTAATGGGGGGGTGTTATCTCTTTTGTCGAAAATCAGCCGTTTTTGCTCGAACATTAAATGCCTCCAAATGGTATTTATTTCACTTCCCGAGCCCCTGGAAGCATGAAAATCACTTTAAACATGCTAATTTTAGCTCTAACACTGATGATTCACCTACAAATGTGAACTGACGTTCAAAAATAAAACATTTGAAAACGGACCATTTTCCACATTTCTGAAGCATGACGTAATGGGGGGGTGTTATCTCTTTTGTCGAAAATCAGCCGTTTTTGCTCGAACATTAAATGCCTCCAAATGGTATTTAATTAACTTCCCGGGGTGAAGAAACCCTTTTTGAGAACTCAGAGTGAGTAAATTGGCCATTTTCATGCACTTTTAACCATTCCATAAATCTTGTGTTTTGGGCCCCTGGAAGCATGAAAATCACTTTAAACATGCTAATTTTAGCTCTAACACTGATGATCCACCTACAAATGTGAACTGACGTTCAAAATAAAACATTTGAAAACGGACCATTTTCCACATTTCTGAAGCATGACGTAATGGGGGGGTGTTATCTCTTTTGTCGAAAATCAGCCGTTTTTGCTCGAACATTAAATGCCTCCAAATGGTATTTATTTCACTTCCCGAGCCCCTGGAAGCATGAAAATCACTTTAAACATGCTAATTTTAGCTCTAACACTGATGATCCACCTACAAATGTGAACTGACGTTCAAAAATAAAACATTTGAAAACGGACCATTTTCCACATTTCTGAAGCATGACGTAATTGTTATCTCTTTTGTCGAAAATCAGCCGTTTTTGCTCGAACATTAAATGCCTCCAAATGGTATTTAATTAACTTCCCGGGGTGAAGAAACCCTTTTTGAGAACTCAGAGTGAGTAAATTGGCCATTTACATGCACTTTTAACCATTCCATAATCTTGTGTTTTGGGCCCCTGGAAGCATGAAAATCACTTTAAACATGCTAATTTTAGCTCTAACACTGATGATCCACCTACAAATGTGAACTGACGTTCAAAAATAAAACATTTGAAAACGGACCATTTTCCACATTTCTGAAGCATGACGTAATGGGGGGGTGTTATCTCTTTTGTCGAAAATCAGCCGTTTTTGCTCGAACATTAAATGCCTCCAAATGGTATTTAATTAACTTCCCGAGCCCCTGGAAGCATGAAAATCACTTTAAACATGCTAATTTTAGCTCTAACACTGATGATCCACCTACAAATGTGAACTGACGTTCAAAAATAAAACATTTGAAAACGGACCATTTTCCACATTTCTGAAGCATGACGTAATGGGGGGGTGTTATCTCTTTTGTCGAAAATCAGCCGTTTTTGCTCGAACATTAAATGCCTCCAAATGGTATTTATTTCACTTCCCGAGCCCCTGGAAGCATGAAAATCACTTTAAACATGCGAATTTTAGCTCTAACACTGATGATCCACCTACAAATGTGAACTGACGTTCAAAAATAAAACATTTGAAAACGGACCATTTTCCACATTTCTGAAGCATGACGTAATGGGGGGGTGTTATCTCTTTTGTCGAAAATCAGCCGTTTTTGCTCGAACATTAAATGCCTCCAAATGGTATTTAATTAACTTCCCGGGGTGAAGAAACCCTTTTTGAGAACTCAGAGTGAGTAAATTGGCCATTTTCATGCACTTTTAACCATTCCATAAATCTTGTGTTTTGGGCCCCTGGAAGCATGAAAATCACTTTAAACATGCTAATTGTAGCTCTAACACTGATGATCCACCTACAAATGTGAACTGACGTTCAAAAATAAAACATTTGAAAACGGACCATTTTCCACATTTCTGAAGCATGACGTAATGGGGGGGTGTTATCTCTTTTGTCGAAAATCAGCCGTTTTTGCTCGAACATTAAATGCCTCCAAATGGTATTTAATTAACTTCCCGGGGTGAAGAAACCCTTTTTGAGAACTCAGAGTGAGTAAATTGGCCATTTTCATGCACTTTTAACCATTCCATAAATCTTGTGTTTTGGGCCCCTAGAAGCATGAAAATCACTTTAAACATGCTAATTTTAGCTCTAACACTGATGATCCACCTACAAATGTGAACTGACGTTCAAAAATAAAACATTTGAAAACGGACCATTTTCCACATTTCTGAAGCATGACGTAATGGGGGGGGTGTTATCTCTTTTGTCGAAAATCAGCCGTTTTTGCTCGAACATTAAATGCCTCCAAATGGTATTTAATTAACTTCCCGAGCCCCTGGAAGCATGAAAATCACTTTAAACATGCTAATTTTAGCTCTAACACTGATGATCCACCTACAAATGTGAACTGACGTTCAAAAATAAAACATTTGAAAACGGACCATTTTCCACATTTCTGAAGCATGACGTAATGGGGGGGTGTTATCTCTTTTGTCGAAAATCAGCCGTTTTTGCTCGAACATTAAATGCCTCCAAATGGTATTTAATTAACTTCCCGGGGTGAAGAAACCCTTTTTGAGAACTCAGAGTGAGTAAATTGGCCATTTTCATGCACTTTTAACCATTCCATAAATCTTGTGTTTTGGGCCCCTGGAAGCATGAAAATCACTTTAAACATGCTAATTTTAGCTCAACACTGATGATACACCTACAAATGTGAACTGACGTTCAAAAATAAAACATTTGAAAACGGACCATTTTCCACATTTCTGAAGCATGACGTAATGGGGGGGTGTTATCTCTTTTGTCGAAAATCAGCCGTTTTTGCTCGAACATTAAATGCCTCCAAATGGTATTTAATTAACTTCCCGAGCCCCTGGAAGCATGAAAATCACTTTAAACATGCTAATTTTAGCTCTAACACTGATGATCCACCTACAAATGTGAACTGACGTTCAAAAATAAAACATTTGAAAATGGACCATTTTCCACATTTCTGAAGCATGACGTAATGGGGGGGTGTTATCTCTTTTGTCGAAAATCAGCCGTTTTTGCTCGAACATTAAATGCCTCCAAATGGTATTTATTTCACTTCCCGAGCCCCTGGAAGCATGAAAATCACTTTAAACATGCTAATTTTAGCTCTAACACTGATGATCCACCTACAAATGTGAACTGACGTTCAAAAATAAAACATTTGAAAACGGACCATTTTCCACATTTCTGAAGCATGACGTAATGGGGGGGTGTTATCTCTTTTGTCGAAAATCAGCCGTTTTTGCTCGAACATTAAATGCCTCCAAATGGTATTTAATTAACTTCCCGGGGTGAAGAAACCCTTTTTGAGAACTCAGAGTGAGTAAATTGGCCATTTTCATGCACTTTTAACCATTCCATAAATCTTGTGTTTTGGGCCCCTGGAAGCATGAAAATCACTTTAAACATGCTAATTTTAGCTCTAACACTGATGATCCACCTACAAATGTGAACTGACGTTCAAAAATAAAACATTTGAAAACGGACCATTTTCAACATTTCTGAAGCATGACGTAATGGGGGGGTGTTATCTCTTTTGTCGAAAATCAGCCGTTTTTGCTCGAACATTAAATGCCTCCAAATGGTATTTATTTCACTTCCCGAGCCCCTGGAAGCATGAAAATCACTTTAAACATGCTAATTTTAGCTCTAACACTGATGATCCACCTACAAATGTGAACTGACGTTCAAAAATAAAACATTTGAAAACGGACCATTTTCCACATTTCTGAAGCATGACGTAATGGGGGGGTGTTATCTCTTTTGTCGAAAATCAGCCGTTTTTGCTCGAACATTAAATGCCTCCAAATGGTATTTAATTAACTTCCCGGGGTGAAGAAACCCTTTTTGAGAACTCAGAGTGAGTAAATTGGCCATTTTCATGCACTTTTAACCATTCCATAAATCTTGTGTTTCGGGCCCCTGGAAGCATGAAAATCACTTTAAACATGCTAATTTTAGCTCTAACACTGATGATCCACCTACAAATGTGAACTGACGTTCAAAAATAAAACATTTGAAAACGGACCATTTTCCACATTTCTGAAGCATGACGTAATGGGGGGGTGTTATCTCTTTTGTCGAAAATCAGCCGTTTTTGCTCGAACATTAAATGCCTCCAAATGGTATTTAATTAACTTCCCGGGGTGAAGAAACCCTTTTTGAGAACTCAGAGTGAGTAAATTGGCCATTTTCATGCACTTTTAACCATTCCATAAATCTTGTGTTTTGGGCCCCTGGAAGCATGAAAATCACTTTAAACATGCTAATTTTAGCTCTAACACTGATGATCCACCTACGAATGTGAACTGACGCTCAAAAATAAAACATTTGAAAACGGACCATTTTCCACATTTCTGAAGCATGACGTAATGGGGGGGTGTTATCTCTTTTGTCGAAAATCAGCCGTTTTTGCTCGAACATTAAATGCCTCCAAATGGTATTTAATTAACTTCCCGAGCCCCTGGAAGCATGAAAATCACTTTAAACATGCTAATTTTAGCTCTAACACTGATGATCCACCTACAAATGTGAACTGACGTTCAAAAATAAAACATTTGAAAACGGACCATTTTCCACATTTCTGAAGCATGACGTAATGGGGGGGTGTTATCTCTTTTGTCGAAAATCAGCCGTTTTTGCTCGAACATTAAATGCCTCCAAATGGTATTTAATTAACTTCCCGGGGTGAAGAAACCCTTTTTGAGAACTCAGAGTGAGTAAATTGGCCATTTTCATGCACTTTTAACCATTCCATAAATCTTGTGTTTTGGGCCCCTGGAAGCATGAAAATCACTTTAAACATGCTAATTTTAGCTCTAACACTGATGATCCACAAACAAATGTGAACTGACGTTCAAAAATAAAACATTTTAAAACGGACCATTTTCCACATTTCTGAAGCATGACGTAATGGGGGGGTGTTATCTCTTTTGTCGAAAATCAGCCGTTTTTGCTCGAACATTAAATGCCTCCAAATGGTATTTAATTAACTTCCCGGGGTGAAGAAACCCTTTTTGAGAACTCAGAGTGAGTAAATTGGCCATTTTCATGCACTTTTAACCATTCCATAAATCTTGTGTTTTGGGCCCCTGGAAGCATGAAAATCACTTTAAACATACTAATTTTAGCTCTAACACTGATGATCCACCTACAAATGTGAACTGACGTTCAAAAATAAAACATTAGAAAACGGACCATTTTCCACATTTCTGAAGCATGACGTAATGGGGGGGTGTTATCTCTTTTGTCGAAAATCAGCCGTTTTTGCTCGAACATTAAATGCCTCCAAATGGTATTTAATTAACTTCCCGAGCCCCTGGAAGCATGAAAATCACTTTAAACATGCTAATTTTAGCTCTAACACTGATGATCCACCTACAAATGTGAACTGACGTTCAAAAATAAAACATTTGAAAACGGACCATTTTCCACATTTCTGAAGCATGACGTAATGGGGGGGTGTTATCTCTTTTGTCGAAAATCAGCCGTTTTTGCTCGAACATTAAATGCCTCCAAATGGTATTTAATTAACTTCCCGAGCCCCTGGAAGCATGAAAATCACTTTAAACATGCTAATTTTAGCTCTAACACTGATGATCCACCTACAAATGTGAACTGACGTTCAAAAATAAAACATTTGAAAACGGACCATTTTCCACATTTCTGAAGCATGACGTAATGGGGGGGTGTTATCTCTTTTGTCGAAAATCAGCGGTTTTTGCTCGAACATTAAATGCCTCCAAATGGTATTTAATTAACTTCCCGGGGTGAAGAAACCCTTTTTGAGAACTCAGAGTGCGTAAATTGGCCATTTTCATGCACTTTTAACCATTCCATAAATCTTGTGTTTTGGGCCCCTGGAAGCATGAAAATCACTTTAAACATGCTAATTTTAGCTCTAACACTGATGATCCACCTACAAATGTGAACTGACGTTCAAAAATAAAACATTTGAAAACGGACCATTTTCCACATTTCTGAAGCATGACGTAATGGGGGGGTGTTATCTCTTTTGTCGAAAATCAGCCGTTTTTGCTCGAACATTAAATGCCTCCAAATGGTATTTATTTCACTTCCCGAGCCCCTGGAAGCATGAAAATCACTTTAAACATGCTAATTTTAGCTCTAACACTGATGATTCACCTACAAATGTGAACTGACGTTCAAAAATAAAACATTTGAAAACGGACCATTTTCCACATTTCTGAAGCATGACGTAATGGGGGGGTGTTATCTCTTTTGTCGAAAATCAGCCGTTTTTGCTCGAACATTAAATGCCTCCAAATGGTATTTAATTAACTTCCCGGGGTGAAGAAACCCTTTTTGAGAACTCAGAGTGAGTAAATTGGCCATTTTCATGCACTTTTAACCATTCCATAAATCTTGTGTTTTGGGCCCCTGGAAGCATGAAAATCACTTTAAACATGCTAATTTTAGCTCTAACACTGATGATCCACCTACAAATGTGAACTGACGTTCAAAAATAAAACATTTGAAAACGGACCATTTTCCACATTTCTGAAGCATGACGTAATGGGGGGTGTTATCTCTTTTGTCGAAAATCAGCCGTTTTTGCTCGAACATTAAATGCCTCCAAATGGTATTTAATTAACTTCCCGGGGTGAAGAAACCCTTTTTGAGAACTCAGAGTGAGTAAATTGGCCATTTTCATGCACTTTTAACCATTCCATAAATCTTGTGTTTTGGGCCCCTGGAAGCATGAAAATCACTTTAAACATGCTAATTTTAGCTCTAACACTGATGATCCACCTACAAATGTGAACTGACGTTCAAAATAAAACATTTGAAAACGGACCATTTTCCACATTTCTGAAGCATGACGTAATGGGGGGGTGTTATCTCTTTTGTCGAAAATCAGCCGTTTTTGCTCGAACATTAAATGCCTCCAAATGGTATTTATTTCACTTCCCGAGCCCCTGGAAGCATGAAAATCACTTTAAACATGCTAATTTTAGCTCTAACACTGATGATCCACCTACAAATGTGAACTGACGTTCAAAAATAAAACATTTGAAAACGGACCATTTTCCACATTTCTGAAGCATGACGTAATTGTTATCTCTTTTGTCGAAAATCAGCCGTTTTTGCTCGAACATTAAATGCCTCCAAATGGTATTTAATTAACTTCCCGGGGTGAAGAAACCCTTTTTGAGAACTCAGAGTGAGTAAATTGGCCATTTACATGCACTTTTAACCATTCCATAAATCTTGTGTTTTGGGCCCCTGGAAGCATGAAAATCACTTTAAACATGCTAATTTTAGCTCTAACACTGATGATCCACCTACAAATGTGAACTGACGTTCAAAAATAAAACATTTGAAAACGGACCATTTTCCACATTTCTGAAGCATGACGTAATGGGGGGGTGTTATCTCTTTTGTCGAAAATCAGCCGTTTTTGCTCGAACATTAAATGCCTCCAAATGGTATTTAATTAACTTCCCGAGCCCCTGGAAGCATGAAAATCACTTTAAACATGCTAATTTTAGCTCTAACACTGATGATCCACCTACAAATGTGAACTGACGTTCAAAAATAAAACATTTGAAAACGGACCATTTTCCACATTTCTGAAGCATGACGTAATGGGGGGGTGTTATCTCTTTTGTCGAAAATCAGCCGTTTTTGCTCGAACATTAAATGCCTCCAAATGGTATTTATTTCACTTCCCGAGCCCCTGGAAGCATGAAAATCACTTTAAACATGCGAATTTTAGCTCTAACACTGATGATCCACCTACAAATGTGAACTGACGTTCAAAAATAAAACATTTGAAAACGGACCATTTTCCACATTTCTGAAGCATGACGTAATGGGGGGGTGTTATCTCTTTTGTCGAAAATCAGCCGTTTTTGCTCGAACATTAAATGCCTCCAAATGGTATTTAATTAACTTCCCGGGGTGAAGAAACCCTTTTTGAGAACTCAGAGTGAGTAAATTGGCCATTTTCATGCACTTTTAACCATTCCATAAATCTTGTGTTTTGGGCCCCTGGAAGCATGAAAATCACTTTAAACATGCTAATTGTAGCTCTAACACTGATGATCCACCTACAAATGTGAACTGACGTTCAAAAATAAAACATTTGAAAACGGACCATTTTCCACATTTCTGAAGCATGACGTAATGGGGGGGTGTTATCTCTTTTGTCGAAAATCAGCCGTTTTTGCTCGAACATTAAATGCCTCCAAATGGTATTTAATTAACTTCCCGGGGTGAAGAAACCCTTTTTGAGAACTCAGAGTGAGTAAATTGGCCATTTTCATGCACTTTTAACCATTCCATAAATCTTGTGTTTTGGGCCCCTAGAAGCATGAAAATCACTTTAAACATGCTAATTTTAGCTCTAACACTGATGATCCACCTACAAATGTGAACTGACGTTCAAAAATAAAACATTTGAAAACGGACCATTTTCCACATTTCTGAAGCATGACGTAATGGGGGGGTGTTATCTCTTTTGTCGAAAATCAGCCGTTTTTGCTCGAACATTAAATGCCTCCAAATGGTATTTAATTAACTTCCCGAGCCCCTGGAAGCATGAAAATCACTTTAAACATGCTAATTTTAGCTCTAACACTGATGATCCACCTACAAATGTGAACTGACGTTCAAAAATAAAACATTTGAAAACGGACCATTTTCCACATTTCTGAAGCATGACGTAATGGGGGGGTGTTATCTCTTTTGTCGAAAATCAGCCGTTTTTGCTCGAACATTAAATGCCTCCAAATGGTATTTAATTAACTTCCCGGGGTGAAGAAACCCTTTTTGAGAACTCAGAGTGAGTAAATTGGCCATTTTCATGCACTTTTAACCATTCCATAAATCTTGTGTTTTGGGCCCCTGGAAGCATGAAAATCACTTTAAACATGCTAATTTTAGCTCAACACTGATGATACACCTACAAATGTGAACTGACGTTCAAAAATAAAACATTTGAAAACGGACCATTTTCCACATTTCTGAAGCATGACGTAATGGGGGGGTGTTATCTCTTTTGTCGAAAATCAGCCGTTTTTGCTCGAACATTAAATGCCTCCAAATGGTATTTAATTAACTTCCCGAGCCCCTGGAAGCATGAAAATCACTTTAAACATGCTAATTTTAGCTCTAACACTGATGATCCACCTACAAATGTGAACTGACGTTCAAAAATAAAACATTTGAAAATGGACCATTTTCCACATTTCTGAAGCATGACGTAATGGGGGGGTGTTATCTCTTTTGTCGAAAATCAGCCGTTTTTGCTCGAACATTAAATGCCTCCAAATGGTATTTATTTCACTTCCCGAGCCCCTGGAAGCATGAAAATCACTTTAAACATGCTAATTTTAGCTCTAACACTGATGATCCACCTACAAATGTGAACTGACGTTCAAAAATAAAACATTTGAAAACGGACCATTTTCCACATTTCTGAAGCATGACGTAATGGGGGGGTGTTATCTCTTTTGTCGAAAATCAGCCGTTTTTGCTCGAACATTAAATGCCTCCAAATGGTATTTAATTAACTTCCCGGGGTGAAGAAACCCTTTTTGAGAACTCAGAGTGAGTAAATTGGCCATTTTCATGCACTTTTAACCATTCCATAAATCTTGTGTTTTGGGCCCCTGGAAGCATGAAAATCACTTTAAACATGCTAATTTTAGCTCTAACACTGATGATCCACCTACAAATGTGAACTGACGTTCAAAAATAAAACATTTGAAAACGGACCATTTTCAACATTTCTGAAGCATGACGTAATGGGGGGGTGTTATCTCTTTTGTCGAAAATCAGCCGTTTTTGCTCGAACATTAAATGCCTCCAAATGGTATTTATTTCACTTCCCGAGCCCCTGGAAGCATGAAAATCACTTTAAACATGCTAATTTTAGCTCTAACACTGATGATCCACCTACAAATGTGAACTGACGTTCAAAAATAAAACATTTGAAAACGGACCATTTTCCACATTTCTGAAGCATGACGTAATGGGGGGGTGTTATCTCTTTTGTCGAAAATCAGCCGTTTTTGCTCGAACATTAAATGCCTCCAAATGGTATTTAATTAACTTCCCGGGGTGAAGAAACCCTTTTTGAGAACTCAGAGTGAGTAAATTGGCCATTTTCATGCACTTTTAACCATTCCATAAATCTTGTGTTTCGGGCCCCTGGAAGCATGAAAATCACTTTAAACATGCTAATTTTAGCTCTAACACTGATGATCCACCTACAAATGTGAACTGACGTTCAAAAATAAAACATTTGAAAACGGACCATTTTCCACATTTCTGAAGCATGACGTAATGGGGGGGTGTTATCTCTTTTGTCGAAAATCAGCCGTTTTTGCTCGAACATTAAATGCCTCCAAATGGTATTTAATTAACTTCCCGGGGTGAAGAAACCCTTTTTGAGAACTCAGAGTGAGTAAATTGGCCATTTTCATGCACTTTTAACCATTCCATAAATCTTGTGTTTTGGGCCCCTGGAAGCATGAAAATCACTTTAAACATGCTAATTTTAGCTCTAACACTGATGATCCACCTACGAATGTGAACTGACGCTCAAAAATAAAACATTTGAAAACGGACCATTTTCCACATTTCTGAAGCATGACGTAATGGGGGGGTGTTATCTCTTTTGTCGAAAATCAGCCGTTTTTGCTCGAACATTAAATGCCTCCAAATGGTATTTAATTAACTTCCCGAGCCCCTGGAAGCATGAAAATCACTTTAAACATGCTAATTTTAGCTCTAACACTGATGATCCACCTACAAATGTGAACTGACGTTCAAAAATAAAACATTTGAAAACAGACCATTTTCCACATTTCTGAAGCATGACGTAATGGGGGGGTGTTATCTCTTTTGTCGAAAATCAGCCGTTTTTGCTCGAACATTAAATGCCTCCAAATGGTATTTAATTAACTTCCCGGGGTGAAGAAACCCTTTTTGAGAACTCAGAGTGAGTAAATTGGCCATTTTCATGCACTTTTAACCATTCCATAAATCTTGTGTTTTGGGCCCCTGGAAGCATGAAAATCACTTTAAACATGCTAATTTTAGCTCTAACACTGATGATCCACAAACAAATGTGAACTGACGTTCAAAAATAAAACATTTTAAAACGGACCATTTTCCACATTTCTGAAGCATGACGTAATGGGGGGGTGTTATCTCTTTTGTCGAAAATCAGCCGTTTTTGCTCGAACATTAAATGCCTCCAAATGGTATTTAATTAACTTCCCGGGGTGAAGAAACCCTTTTTGAGAACTCAGAGTGAGTAAATTGGCCATTTTCATGCACTTTTAACCATTCCATAAATCTTGTGTTTTGGGCCCCTGGAAGCATGAAAATCACTTTAAACATACTAATTTTAGCTCTAACACTGATGATCCACCTACAAATGTGAACTGACGTTCAAAAATAAAACATTAGAAAACGGACCATTTTCCACATTTCTGAAGCATGACGTAATGGGGGGGTGTTATCTCTTTTGTCGAAAATCAGCCGTTTTTGCTCGAACATTAAATGCCTCCAAATGGTATTTAATTAACTTCCCGAGCCCCTGGAAGCATGAAAATCACTTTAAACATGCTAATTTTAGCTCTAACACTGATGATCCACCTACAAATGTGAACTGACGTTCAAAAATAAAACATTTGAAAACGGACCATTTTCCACATTTCTGAAGCATGACGTAATGGGGGGGTGTTATCTCTTTTGTCGAAAATCAGCCGTTTTTGCTCGAACATTAAATGCCTCCAAATGGTATTTAATTAACTTCCCGAGCCCCTGGAAGCATGAAAATCACTTTAAACATGCTAATTTTAGCTCTAACACTGATGATCCACCTACAAATGTGAACTGACGTTCAAAAATAAAACATTTGAAAACGGACCATTTTCCACATTTCTGAAGCATGACGTAATGGGGGGGTGTTATCTCTTTTGTCGAAAATCAGCGGTTTTTGCTCGAACATTAAATGCCTCCAAATGGTATTTAATTAACTTCCCGGGGTGAAGAAACCCTTTTTGAGAACTCAGAGTGAGTAAATTGGCCATTTTCATGCACTTTTAACCATTCCATAAATCTTGTGTTTTGGGCCCCTGGAAGCATGAAAATCACTTTAAACATGCTAATTTTAGCTCTAACACTGATGATCCACCTACAAATGTGAACTGACGTTCAAAAATAAAACATTTGAAAACGGACCATTTTCCACATTTCTGAAGCATGACGTAATGGGGGGGTGTTATCTCTTTTGTCGAAAATCAGCCGTTTTTGCTCGAACATTAAATGCCTCCAAATGGTATTTATTTCACTTCCCGAGCCCCTGGAAGCATGAAAATCACTTTAAACATGCTAATTTTAGCTCTAACACTGATGATTCACCTACAAATGTGAACTGACGTTCAAAAATAAAACATTTGAAAACGGACCATTTTCCACATTTCTGAAGCATGACGTAATGGGGGGGTGTTATCTCTTTTGTCGAAAATCAGCCGTTTTTGCTCGAACATTAAATGCCTCCAAATGGTATTTAATTAACTTCCCGGGGTGAAGAAACCCTTTTTGAGAACTCAGAGTGAGTAAATTGGCCATTTTCATGCACTTTTAACCATTCCATAAATCTTGTGTTTTGGGCCCCTGGAAGCATGAAAATCACTTTAAACATGCTAATTTTAGCTCTAACACTGATGATCCACCTACAAATGTGAACTGACGTTCAAAAATAAAACATTTGAAAACGGACCATTTTCCACATTTCTGAAGCATGACGTAATGGGGGGGTGTTATCTCTTTTGTCGAAAATCAGCCGTTTTTGCTCGAACATTAAATGCCTCCAAATGGTATTTAATTAACTTCCCGGGGTGAAGAAACCCTTTTTGAGAACTCAGAGTGAGTAAATTGGCCATTTTCATGCACTTTTAACCATTCCATAAATCTTGTGTTTTGGGCCCCTGGAAGCATGAAAATCACTTTAAACATGCTAATTTTAGCTCTAACACTGATGATCCACCTACAAATGTGAACTGACGTTCAAAAATAAAACATTTGAAAACGGACCATTTTCCACATTTCTGAAGCATGACGTAATGGGGGGGTGTTATCTCTTTTGTCGAAAATCAGCCGTTTTTGCTCGAACATTAAATGCCTCCAAATGGTATTTAATTAACTTCCCGGGGTGAAGAAACCCTTTTTGAGAACTCAGAGTGAGTAAATTGGCCATTTTCATGCACTTTTAACCATTCCATAAATCTTGTGTTTTGGGCCCCTGGAAGCATGAAAATCACTTTAAACATGCTAATTTTAGCTCTAACACTGATGATCCACCTACAAATGTGAACTGACGTTCAAAAATAAAACATTTGAAAACGGACCATTTTCCACATTTCTGAAGCATGACGTAATGGGGGGGTGTTATCTCTTTTGTCGAAAATCAGCCGTTTTTGCTCGAACATTAAATGCCTCCAAATGGTATTTAATTAACTTCCCGAGCCCCTGGAAGCATGAAAATCACTTTAAACATGCTAATTTTAGCTCTAACACTGATGATCCACCTACAAATGTGAACTGACGTTCAAAAATAAAACATTTGAAAACGGACCATTTTCCACATTTCTGAAGCATGACGTAATGGGGGGGTGTTATCTCTTTTGTCGAAAATCAGCCGTTTTTGCTCGAACATTAAATGCCTCCAAATGGTATTTAATTAACTTCCCGGGGTGAAGAACCCCTTTTTGAGAACTCAGAGTGAGTAAATTGGCCATTTTCATGCACTTTTAACCATTCCATAAATCTTGTGTTTTGGGCCCCTGGAAGCATGAAAATCACTTTAAACATGCTAATTTTAGCTCTAACACTGATGATCCACCTACAAATGTGAACTGACGTTCAAAAATAAAACATTTGAAAACGGACCATTTTCCACATTTCTGAAGCATGACGTAATGGGGGGGTGTTATCTCTTTTGTCGAAAATCAGCCGTTTTTGCTCGAACATTAAATGCCTCCAAATGGTATTTAATTAACTTCCCGGGGTGAAGAAACCCTTTTTGAGAACTCAGAGTGAGTAAATTGGCCATTTTCATGCACTTTTAACCATTCCATAAATCTTGTGTTTTGGGCCCCTGGAAGCATGAAAATCACTTTAAACATGCTAATTTTAGCTCTAACACTGATGATCCACCTACAAATGTGAACTGACGATCAAAAATAAAACATTTGAAAACGGACCATTTTCCACATTTCTGAAGCATGACGTAATGGGGGGGTGTTATCTCTTTTGTCGAAAATCAGCCGTTTTTGCTCCAACATTAAATGCCTCCAAATGGTATTTAATTAACTTCCCGAGCCCCTGGAAGCATGAAAATCACTTTAAACATGCTAATTTTAGCTCTAACACTGATGATCCACCTACAAATGTGAACTGACGTTCAAAAATAAAACATTTGAAAACGGACCATTTTCCACATTTCTGAAGCATGACGTAATGGGGGGGTGTTATCTCTTTTGTCGAAAATCAGCCGTTTTTGCTCGAACATTAAATGCCTCCAAATGGTATTTAATTAACTTCCCGAGCCCCTGGAAGCATGAAAATCACTTTAAACATGCTAATTTTAGCTCTAACACTGATGATCCACCTACGAATGTGAACTGACGCTCAAAAATAAAACATTTGAAAACGGACCATTTTCCACATTTCTGAAGCATGACGTAATGGGGGGGTGTTATCTCTTTTGTCGAAAATCAGCCGTTTTTGCTCGAACATTAAATGCCTCCAAATGGTATTTAATTAACTTCCCGAGCCCCTGGAAGCATGAAAATCACTTTAAACATGCTAGTTTTAGCTCTAACACTGATGATCCACCTACAAATGTGAACTGACGTTCAAAAATAAAACATTTGAAAACGGACCATTTTCCACATTTCTGAAGCATGACGTAATGGGGGGTGTTATCTCTTTTGTCGAAAATCAGCCGTTTTTGCTCGAACAATAAATGCCTCCAAATGGTATTTAATTAACTTCCCGGGGTGAAGAAACCCTTTTTGAGAACTCAGAGTGAGTAAATTGGCCATTTTCATGCACTTTTAACCATTCCATAAATCTTGTGTTTTGGGCCCCTGGAAGCATGAAAATCACTTTAAACATGCTAATTTTAGCTCTAACACTGATGATCCACCTACAAATGTGAACTGACGTTCAAAAATAAAACATTTGAAAACGGACCATTTTCCACATTTCTGAAGCATGACGTAATGGGGGGGTGTTATCTCTTTTGTCGAAAATCAGCCGTTTTTGCTCCAACATTAAATGCCTCCAAATGGTATTTAATTAACTTCCCGAGCCCCTGGAAGCATGAAAATCACTTTAAACATGCTAATTTTAGCTCTAACACTGATGATCCACCTACAAATGTGAACTGACGTTCAAAAATAAAACATTTGAAAACGGACCATTTTCCACATTTCTGAAGCATGACGTAATGGGGGGGTGTTATCTCTTTTGTCGAAAATCAGCCGTTTTTGCTCGAACATTAAATGCCTCCAAATGGTATTTAATTAACTTCCCGAGCCCCTGGAAGCATGAAAATCACTTTAAACATGCTAATTTTAGCTCTAACACTGATGATCCACCTACAAATGTGAACTGACGTTCAAAAATAAAACATTTGAAAACGGACCATTTTCCACATTTCTGAAGCATGACGTAATGGGGGGGTGTTATCTCTTTTGTCGAAAATCAGCCGTTTTTGCTCGAACATTAAATGCCTCCAAATGGTATTTAATTAACTTCCCGAGCCCCTGGAAGCATGAAAATCACTTTAAACATGCTAATTTTAGCTCTAACACTGATGATCCACCTACAAATGTGAACTGACGTTCAAAAATAAAACATTTGAAAACGGACCATTTTCCACATTTCTGAAGCATGACGTAATGGGGAGGGGGTTATCTCTTTTGTCGAAAATCAGCCGTTTTTGCTCGAACATTAAATGCCTCCAAATGGTATTTAATTAACTTCCCGGGGTGAAGAAACCCTTTTTGAGAACTCAGAGTGAGTAAATTGGCCATTTTCATGCACTTATAACCATTCCATAAATCTTGTGTTTTGGGCCCCTGGAAGCATGAAAATCACTTTAAACATGCTAATTTTAGCTCTAACACTGATGATCCACCTACAAATGTGAACTGACGTTCAAAAATAAAACATTTGAAAACGGACCATTTTCCACATTTCTGAAGCATGACGTAATGGGGGGGTGTTATCTCTTTTGTCGAAAATCAGCCGTTTTTGCTCGAACATTAAATGCCTCCAAATGGTATTTAATTAACTTCCCGGGGTGAAGAAACCCTTTTTGAGAACTCAGAGTGAGTAAATTGGCCATTTTCATGCACTTTTAACCATTCCATAAATCTTGTGTTTTGGGCCCCTGGAAGCATGAAAATCACTTTAAACATGCTAATTTTAGCTCTAACACTGATGATCCACCTACAAATGTGAACTGACGTTCAAAAATAAAACATTTGAAAACGGACCATTTTCCACATTTCTGAAGCATGACGTAATGGGGGTGTGTTATCTCTTTTGTCGAAAATCAGCCGTTTTTGCTCGAACATTAAATGCCTCCAAATGGTATTTAATTAACTCCCCGAGCCCCTGGAAGCATGAAAATCACTTTAAACATGCTAATTTTAGCTCTAACACTGATGATCCACCTACAAATGTGAACTGACGTTCAACAATAAAACATTTGAAAACGGACCATTTTCCACATTTCTGAAGCATGACGTAATGGGGGGGTGTTATCTCTTTTGTCGAAAATCAGCCGTTTTTGCTCGAACATTAAATGCCTCCAAATGGTATTTATTTCACTTCCCGGGGTGAAGAAACCCTTTTTGAGAACTCAGAGTGAGTAAATTGGCCATTTTCATGCACTTTTAACCATTCCATAAATCTTGTGTTTTGGGCCCCTGGAAGCATGAAAATCACTTTAAACATGCTAATTTTAGCTCTAACACTGATGATCCACCTACAAATGTGAACTGACGGTTAAAAATAAAACATTTGAAAACGGACCATTTTCCACATTTCTGAAGCATGACGTAATGGGGGGGTGTTATCTCTTTTGTCAAAAATCAGCCGTTTTTGCTCGAACATTAAATGCCTCCAAATGGTATTTAATTAACTTCCCGAGCCCCTGGAAGCATGAAAATCACTTTAAACATGCTAATTTTAGCTCTAACACTGATGATCCACCTACAAATGTGAACTGACGTTCAAAAATAAAACATTTGAAAACGGACCATTTTCCACATTTCTGAAGCATGACGTAATGGGGGGGTGTTATCTCTTTTGTCGAAAATCAGCCGTTTTTGCTCGAACATTAAATGCCTCCAAATGGTATTTATTTCACTTCCCGAGCCCCTGGAAGCATGAAAATCACTTTAAACATGCTATTTTTAGCTCTAACACTGATGATCCACCTACAAATGTGAACTGACGTTCAAAAATAAAACATTTGAAAACGGACCATTTTCCACATTTCTGAAGCATGACGTAATGGGGGGGTGTTATCTCTTTTGTCGAAAATCAGCCGTTTTTGCTCGAACATTAAATGCCTCCAAATGGTATTTAATTAACTTCCCGGGGTGAAGAAACCCTTTTTGAGAACTCAGAGTGAGTAAATTGGCCATTTTCATGCACTTTTAACCATTCCATTAATCTTGTGTTTTGGGCCCCTGGAAGCATGAAAATCACTTTAAACATGCTAATTTTAGCTCTAACACTGATGATCCACCTACAAATGTGAACTGACGTTCAAAAATAAAACATTTGAAAACGGACCATTTTCCACATTTCTGAAGCATGACGTAATGGGGGGGTGTTATCTCTTTTGTCGAAAATCAGCCGTTTTTGCTCGAACATTAAATGCCTCCAAATGGTATTTAGTTAACTTCCCGAGCCCCTGGAAGCATGAAAATCACTTTAAACATGCTAATTTTAGCTCTAACACTGATGATCCACCTACAAATGTGAACTGACGTTCAAAAATAAAACATTTGAAAACGGACCATTTTCCACATTTCTGAAGCATGACGGGGGGTGTTATCTCTTTTGTCGAAAATCAGCCGTTTTTGCTCGAACATTAAATGCCTCCAAATGGTATTTAATTAACTTCCCGAGCCCCTGGAAGCATGAAAATCACTCCAAATGGTATTTAATTAACTTCCCGGGGTGAAGAAACCCTTTTTGAGAACTCAGAGTGAGTAAATTGGCCATTTTCATGCACTTTTAACCATTCCATAAATCTTGTGTTTTGGGCCCCTGGAAGCATGAAAATCACTTTAAACATGCTAATTTTAGCTCTAACACTGATGATCCACCTACAAATGTGAACTGACGTTCAAAAATAAAACATTTGAAAACGGACCATTTTCCACATTTCTGAAGCATGACGTAATGGGGGGGTGTTATCTCTTTTGTCGAAAATCAGCCGTTTTTGCTCGAACATTAAATGCCTCCAAATGGTATTTAATGAACTTCCCTAGCCCCTGGAAGCATGAAAATCACTTTAAACATGCTAATTTTAGCTCTAACACTGATGATCCACCTACAAATGTGAACTGACGTTCAAAAATAAAACATTTGAAAACGGACCATTTTCCACATTTCTGAAGCATGACGTAATGGGGGGGTGTTATCTCTTTTGTCGAAAATCAGCCGTTTTTGCTCGAACATTAAATGCCTCCAAATGGTATTTAATTAACTTCCCGGGGTGCAGAAACCCTTTTTGAGAACTCAGAGTGAGTAAATTGGCCATTTTCATGCACTTTTAACCATTCCATAAATCTTGTGTTTTGGGCCCCTGGAAGCATGAAAATCACTTTAAACATGCTAATTTTAGCTCTAACACTGATGATCCACCTACAAATGTGAACTGACGTTCAAAAATAAAACATTTGAAAACGGACCATTTTCCACATTTCTGAAGCATGACGTAATGGGGGGGTGTTATCTCTTTTGTCGAAAATCAGCCGTTTTTGCTCGAACATTAAATGCCTCCAAATGGTATTTAATTAACTTCCCGAGCCCCTGGAAGCATGAAAATCACTTTAAACATGCTAATTTTAGCTCTAACACTGATGATCCACCTACAAATGTGAACTGACGTTCAAAAATAAAACATTTGAAAACGGACCATTTTCCACATTTCTGAAGCATGACGTAATGGGGGGGGGTGTTATCTCTTTTGTCGAAAATCAGCCGTTTTTGCTCGAACATTAAATGCCTCCAAATGGTATTTAATTAACTTCCCGAGCCCCTGGAAGCATGAAAATCACTTTAAACATGCTAATTTTAGCTCTAACACTGATGATCCACCTACAAATGTGAACTGACGTTCAAAAATAAAACATTTGAAAACGGACCATTTTCCACATTTCTGAAGCATGACGTAATGGGGGGGTGTTATCTCTTTTGTCGAAAATCAGCCGTTTTTGCTCGAACATTAAATGCCTCCAAATGGTATTTATTTCACTTCCCGGGGTGAAGAAACCCTTTTTGAGAACTCAGAGTGAGTAAATTGGCCATTTTCATGCACTTTTAGCCATTCCATTAATCTTGTGTTTTGGGCTCCTGGAAGCATGAAAAACACTTTAAACATGCTAATTTTAGCTCTAACACTGATGATCCACCTACAAATGTGAACTGACGTTCAAAAATAAAACATTTGAAAATGGACCATTTTCCACATTTCTGAAGCATGACGTAATGGGGGGGGGGTGTTATCTCTTTTGTCGAAAATCAGCCGTTTTTGCTCGAACATTAAATGCCTCCAAATGGTATTTAATTAACTTCCCGAGCCCCTGGAAGCATGAAAATCACTTTAAACATGCTAATTTTAGCTCTAACACTGATGATCCACCTACAAATGTGAACTGACGTTCAAAAATAAAACATTTGAAAACGGACCATTTTCCACATTTCTGAAGCATGACGTAATGGGGGGGTGTTATCTCTTTTGTCGAAAATCAGCCGTTTTTGCTCGAACATTAAATGCCTCCAAATGGTATTTAATTAACTTCCCGAGCCCCTGGAAGCATGAAAATCACTTTAAACATGCTAATTTTAGCTCTAACACTGATGATCCACCTACAAATGTGAACTGACGTTCAAAAATAAAACATTTGAAAACGGACCATTTTCCACATTTCTGAAGCATGACGTAATGGGGGGGTGTTATCTCTTTTGTCGAAAATCAGCCGTTTTTGCTCGAACATTAAATGCCTCCAAATGGTATTTAATTAACTTCCCGAGCCCCTGGAAGCATGAAAATCACTTTAAACATGCTAATTTTAGCTCTAACACTGATGATCCACCTACAAATGTGAACTGACGTTCAAAAATAAAACATTTGAAATCGGACCATTTTCCACATTTCTGAAGCATGACGTAATGGGGGGGTGTTATCTCTTTTGTCGAAAATCAGCCGTTTTTGCTCGAACATTAAATGCCTCCAAATGGTATTTAATTAACTTCCCGGGGTGAAGAAACCCTTTTTGAGAACTCAGATTGAGTAAATTGGCCATTTTCATGCACTTTTAACCATTCCATAAATCTTGTGTTTTGGGCCCCTGGAAGCATGAAAATCACTTTAAACATGCTAATTTTAGCTCTAACACTGATGATACACCTACAAATGTGAACTGACGTTCAAAAATAAAACATTTGAAAACGGACCATTTTCCACATTTCTGAAGCATGACGTAATGGGGGGGTGTTATCTCTTTTGTCGAAAATCAGCCGTTTTTGCTCGAACATTAAATGCCTCCAAATGGTATTTAATTAACTTCCCGAGCCCCTGGAAGCATGAAAATCACTTTAAACATGCTAATTTTAGCTCTAACACTGATGATCCACCTACAAATGTGAACTGACGTTCAAAAATAAAACATTTGAAAACGGACCATTTTCCACATTTCTGAAGCATGACGTAATGGGGGGGTGTTATCTCTTTTGTCGAAAATCAGCCGTTTTTGCTCGAACATTAAATGCCTCCAAATGGTATTTATTTCACTTCCCGAGCCCCTGGAAGCATGAAAATCACTTTAAACATGCTAATTTTAGCTCTAACACTGATGATCCACCTACAAATGTGAACTGACGTTCAAAAATAAAACATTTGAAAACGGACCATTTTCCACATTTCTGAAGCATGACGTAATGGGGGGGTGTTATCTCTTTTGTCGAAAATCAGCCGTTTTTGCTCGAACATTAAATGCCTCCAAATGGTATTTAATTAACTTCCCGGGGTGAAGAAACCCTTTTTGAGAACTCAGATTGAGTAAATTGGCCATTTTCATGCACTTTTAACCATTCCATAAATCTTGTGTTTTGGGCCCCTGGAAGCATGAAAATCACTTTAAACATGCTAATTTTAGCTCTAACACTGATGATCCACCTACAAATGTGAACTGACGTTCAAAAATAAAACATTTGAAAACGGACCATTTTCCACATTTCTGAAGCATGACGTAATGGGGGGGTGTTATCTCTTTTGTCGAAAATCAGCCGTTTTTGCTCGAACATTAAATGCCTCCAAATGGTATTTATTTCACTTCCCGAGCCCCTGGAAGCATGAAAATCACTTTAAACATGCTAATTTTAGCTCTAACACTGATGATCCACCTACAAATGTGAACTGACGTTCAAAAATAAAACATTTGAAAACGGACCATTTTCCACATTTCTGAAGCATGACGTAATGGGGGGGTGTTATCTCTTTTGTCGAAAATCAGCCGTTTTTGCTCGAACATTAAATGCCTCCAAATGGTATTTATTTCACTTCCCGAGCCCCTGGAAGCATGAAAATCACTTTAAACATGCTAATTTTAGCTCTAACACTGATGATCCACCTACAAATGTGAACTGACGTTCAAAAATAAAACATTTGAAAACGGACCATTTTCCACATTTCTGAAGCATGACGTAATGGGGGGGTGTTATCTCTTTTGTCGAAAATCAGCTGTTTTTGCTCGAACATTAAATGCCTCCAAATGGTATTTAATTAACTTCCCGGGGTGAAGAAACCCTTTTTGAGAACTCAGATTGAGTAAATTGGCCATTTTCATGCACTTTTAACCATTCCATAAATCTTGTGTTTTGGGCCCCTGGAAGCATGAAAATCACTTTAAACATGCTAATTTTAGCTCTAACACTGATGATCCACCTACAAATGTGAACTGACGTTCAAAAATAAAACATTTGAAAACGGACCATTTTCCACATTTCTGAAGCATGACGTAATGGGGGGGTGTTATCTCTTTTGCCGAAAATCAGCCGTTTTTGCTCGAACATTAAATGCCTCCAAATGGTATTTATTTCACTTCCCAAGCCCCTGGAAGCATGAAAATCACTTTAAACATGCTAATTTTAGCTCTAACACTGATGATCCACCTACAAATGTGAACTGACGTTCAAAAATAAAACATTTGAAAACGGACCATTTTCCACATTTCTGAAGCATGACGTAATGGGGGGGTGTTATCTCTTTTGTCGAAAATCAGCCGTTTTTGCTCGAACATTAAATGCCTCCAAATGGTATTTAATTAACTTCCCGGGGTAAAGAAACCCTTTTTGAGAACTCAGAGTGAGTAAATTGGCCATTTTCATGCACTTTTAACCATTCCATAAATCTTGTGTTTTGGGCCCCTGGAAGCATGAAAATCACTTTAAACATGCTAATTTTAGCTCTAACACTGATGATCCACCTACAAATGTGAACTGACGTTCAAAAATAAAACATTTGAAAACGGACCATTTTCCACATTTCTGAAGCATGACGTAATGGGGGGGTGTTATCTCTTTTGTCGAAAATCAGCCGTTTTTGCTCGAACATTAAATGCCTCCAAATGGTATTTAATTAACTTCCCGAGCCCCTGGAAGCATGAAAATCACTTTAAACATGCTAATTTTAGCTCTAACACTGATGATCCACCTACAAATGTGAACTGACGTTCAAAAATAAAACATTTGAAAACGGACCATTTTCCACATTTCTGAAGCATGACGTAATGGGGGGGTGTTATCTCTTTTGTCGAAAATCAGCCGTTTTTGCTCGAACATTAAATGCCTCCAAATGGTATTTAATTAACTTCCCGAGCCCCTGGAAGCATGAAAATCACTTTAAACATGCTAATTTTAGCTCTAACACTGATGATCCACCTACAAATGTGAACTGACGTTCAAAAATAAAACATTTGAAAACGGACCATTTTCCACATTTCTGAAGCATGACGTAATGGGGGGGTGTTATCTCTTTTGTCGAAAATCAGCCGTTTTTGCTCGAACATTAAATGCCTCCAAATGGTATTTATTTCACTTCCCGAGCCCCTGGAAGCATGAAAATCACTTTAAACATGCTAATTTTAGCTCTAACACTGATGATCCACCTACAAATGTGAACAGACGTTCAAAAATAAAACATTTGAAAACGGACCATTTTCCACATTTCTGAAGCATGACGTAATGGGGGGGTGTTATCTCTTTTGTCGAAAATCAGCCGTTTTTGCTCGAACATTAAATGCCTCCAAATGGTATTTAATTAACTTCCCGGGGTGAAGAAACCCTTTTTGAGAACTCAGAGTGAGTAAATTGGCCATTTTCATGCACTTTTAACCATTCCATAAATCTTGTGTTTTGGGCCCCTGGAAGCATGAAAATCACTTTAAACATGCTAATTTTAGCTCTAACACTGATGATCCACCTACAAATGTGAACTGACGTTCAAAAATAAAACATTTGAAAACGGACCATTTTCCACATTTCTGAAGCATGGCGTAATGGGGGGGGTGTTATCTCTTTTGTCGAAAATCAGCCGTTTTTGCTCGAACATTATATGCCTCCAAATGGTATTTATTTATTTCACTTCCCGAGCCCCTGGAAGCATGAAAATCACTTTAAACATGCTAATTTTAGCTCTAACACTGATGATCCACCTACAAATGTGAACTGACGTTCAAAAATAAAACATTTGAAAACGGACCATTTTCCACATTTCTGAAGCATGACGTAATTGTTATCTCTTTTGTCGAAAATCAGCCGTTTTTGCTCGAACATTAAATGCCTCCAAATGGTATTTAATTAACTTCCCGGGGTGAAGAAACCCTTTTTGAGAACTCAGAGTGAGTAAATTGGCCATTTTCATGCACTTTTAACCATTCCATAAATCTTGTGTTTTGGGCCCCCGGAAGCATGAAAATCACTTTAAACATGCTAATTTTAGCTCTAACACTGATGATCCACCTACAAATGTGAACTGACGTTCAAAAATAAAACATTTGAAAACGGACCATTTTCCACATTTCTGAAGCATGACGTAATGGGGGGGTGTTATCTCTTTTGTCGAAAATCAGCCGTTTTTGCTCGAACATTAAATGCCTCCAAATGGTATTTAATTAACTTCCCGAGCCACTGGAAGCATGAAAATCACTTTAAACATGCTAATTTTAGCTCTAACACTGATGATCCACCTACAAATGTGAACTGACGTTCAAAAATAAAACATTTGAAAACGGACCATTTTCCACATTTCTGAAGCATGACGTAATGGGGGGGTGTTATCTCTTTTGTCGAAAATCAGCCGTTTTTGCTCGAACATTAAATGCCTCCAAATGGTATTTATTTCACTTCCCGAGCCCCTGGAAGCATGAAAATCACTTTAAACATGCGAATTTTAGCTCTAACACTGATGATCCACCTACAAATGTGAACTGACGTTCAAAAATAAAACATTTGAAAACGGACCATTTTCCACATTTCTGAAGCATGACGTAATGGGGGGGTGTTATCTCTTTTGTCGAAAATCAGCCGTTTTTGCTCGAACATTAAATGCCTCCAAATGGTATTTAATTAACTTCCCGGGGTGAAGAAACCCTTTTTGAGAACTCAGAGTGAGTAAATTGGCCATTTTCATGCACTTTTAACCATTCCATAAATCTTGTGTTTTGGGCCCCTGGAAGCATGAAAATCACTTTAAACATGCTAATTTTAGCTCTAACACTGATGATCCACCTACAAATGTGAACTGACGTTCAAAAATAAAACATTTGAAAACGTACCATTTTCCACATTTCTGAAGCATGACGTAATGGGGGGGTGTTATCTCTTTTGTCGAAAATCAGCCGTTTTTGCTCGAACATTAAATGCCTCCAAATGGTATTTAATTAACTTCCCGGGGTGAAGAAACCCTTTTTGAGAACTCAGAGTGAGTAAATTGGCCATTTTCATGCACTTTTAACCATTCCATAAATCTTGTGTTTTGGGCCCCTGGAAGCATGAAAATCACTTTAAACATGCTAATTTTAGCTCTAACACTGATGATCCACCTACAAATGTGAACTGACGTTCAAAAATAAAACATTTGAAAACGGACCATTTTCCACATTTCTGAAGCATGACGTAATGGGGGGGGTGTTATCTCTTTTGTCGAAAATCAGCCGTTTTTGCTCGAACATTAAATGCCTCCAAATGGTATTTAATTAACTTCCCGAGCCCCTGGAAGCATGAAAATCACTTTAAACATGCTAATTTTAGCTCTAACACTGATGATCCACCTACAAATGTGAACTGACGTTCAAAAATAAAACATTTGAAAACGGACCATTTTCCACATTTCTGAAGCATGACGTAATGGGGGGGTGTTATCTCTTTTGTCGAAAATCAGCCGTTTTTGCTCGAACATTAAATGCCTCCAAATGGTATTTAATTAACTTCCCGAGCCCCTGGAAGCATGAAAATCACTTTAAACATGCTAATTTTAGCTCTAACACTGATGATCCACCTACAAATGTGAACTGACGTTCAAAAATAAAACATTTGAAAACGGACCATTTTCCACATTTCTGAAGCATGACGTAATGGGGGGGTGTTATCTCTTTTGTCGAAAATCAGCCGTTTTTGCTCGAACATTAAATGCCTCCAAATGGTATTTAATTAACTTCCCGGGGTGAAGAAACCCTTTTTGAGAACTCAGAGTGAGTAAATTGGCCATTTTCATGCACTTTTAACCATTACATAAATCTTGTGTTTTGGGCCCCTGGAAGCATGAAAATCACTTTAAACATGCTAATTTTAGCTCTAACACTGATGATACACCTACAAATGTGAACTGACGTTCAAAAATAAAACATTTGAAAACGGACCATTTTCCACATTTCTGAAGCATGACGTAATGGGGGGGTGTTATCTCTTTTGTCGAAAATCAGCCGTTTTTGCTCGAACATTAAATGCCTCCAAATGGTATTTAATTAACTTCCCGAGCCCCTGGAAGCATGAAAATCACTTTAAACATGCTAATTTTAGCTCTAACACTGATGATCCACCTACAAATGTGAACTGACGTTCAAAAATAAAACATTTGAAAACTGACCATTTTCCACATTTCTGAAGCATGACGTAATGGGGGGGTGTTATCTCTTTTGTCGAAAATCAGCCGTTTTTGCTCGAACATTAAATGCCTCCAAATGGTATTTATTTCACTTCCCGAGCCCCTGGAAGCATGAAAATCACTTTAAACATGCTAATTTTAGCTCTAACACTGATGATCCACCTACAAATGTGAACTGACGTTCAAAAATAAAACATTTGAAAACGGACCATTTTCCACATTTCTGAAGCATGACGTAATGGGGGGGTGTTATCTCTTTTGTCGAAAATCAGCCGTTTTTGCTCGAACATTAAATGCCTCCAAATGGTATTTAATTAACTTCCCGGGGTGAAGAAACCCTTTTTGAGAACTCAGAGTGAGTAAATTGGCCATTTTCATGCACTTTTAACCATTCCATAAATCTTGTGTTTTGGGCCCCTGGAAGCATGAAAATCACTTTAAACATGCTAATTATAGCTCTAACACTGATGATCCACCTACAAATGTGAACTGACGTTCAAAAATAAAACATTTGAAAACGGACCATTTTCCACATTTCTGAAGCATGACGTAATGGGGGGGTGTTATCTCTTTTGTCGAAAATCAGCCGTTTTTGCTCGAACATTAAATGCCTCCAAATGGTATTTATTTCACTTCCCGAGCCCCTGGAAGCATGAAAATCACTTTAAACATGCTAATTTTAGCTCTAACACTGATGATCCACCTACAAATGTGAACTGACGTTCAAAAATAAAACATTTGAAAATGGACCATTTTCCACATTTCTGAAGCATGACGTAATTGTTATCTCTTTTGTCGAAAATCAGCCGTTTTTGCTCGAACATTAAATGCCTCCAAATGGTATTTAATTAACTTCCCGGGGTGAAGAAACCCTTTTTGAGAACTCAGAGTGAGTAAATTGGCCATTTTCATGCACTTTTAACCATTCCATAAATCTTGTGTTTTGGGCCCCTGGAAGCATGAAAATCACTTTAAACATGCTAATTTTAGCTCTAACACTGATGATCCACCTACAAATGTGAACTGACGTTCAAAAATAAAACATTTGAAAACGGACCATTTTCCACATTTCTGAAGCATGACGTAATGGGGGGGTGTTATCTCTTTTGTCGAAAATCAGCCGTTTTTGCTCGAACATTAAATGCCTCCAAATGGTATTTAATTAACTTCCCGAGCCCCTGGAAGCATGAAAATCACTTTAAACATGCTAATTTTAGCTCTAACACTGATGATCCACCTACAAATGTGAACTGACGTTCAAAAATAAAACATTTGAAAACGGACCATTTTCCACATTTCTGAAGCATGACGTAATGGGGGGGTGTTATCTCTTTTGTCGAAAATCAGCCGTTTTTGCTCGAACATTAAATGCCTCCAAATGGTATTTAATTAACTTCCCGGGGTGAAGAAACCCTTTTTGAGAACTCAGAGTGAGTAAATTGGCCATTTTCATGCACTTTTAACCATTCCATAAATCTTGTGTTTTGGGCCCCTGGAAGCATGAAAATCACTTTAAACATGCTAATTTTAGCTCTAACACTGATGATCCACCTACAAATGTGAACTGACGTTCAAAAATAAAACATTTGAAAACGGACCATTTTCCACATTTCTGAAGCATGACGTAATGGGGGGGTGTTATCTCTTTTGTCGAAAATCAGCCGTTTTTGCTCGAACATTAAATGCCTCCAAATGGTATTTAATTAACTTCCCGGGGTGAAGAAACCCTTTTTGAGAACTCAGAGTGAGTAAATTGGCCATTTTCATGCACTTTTAACCATTCCATAAATCTTGTGTTTTGGGCCCCTGGAAGCATGAAAATCACTTTAAACATGCTAATTTTAGCTCTAACACTGATGATCCACCTACAAATGTGAACTGACGTTCAAAAATAAAACATTTGAAAACGGACCATTTTCCACATTTCTGAAGCATGACGTAATGGGGGGGTGTTATCTCTTTTGTCGAAAATCAGCCGTTTTTGCTCGAACATTAAATGCCTCCAAATGGTATTTAATTAACTTCCAGAGCCCCTGGAAGCATGAAAATCACTTTAAACATGCTAATTTTAGCTCTAACACTGATGATCCACCTACAAATGTGAACTGACGTTCAAAAATAAAACATTTGAAAACGGACCATTTTTCACATTTCTGAAGCATGACGTAATGGGGGGGGTGTTATCTCTTTTGTCGAAAATCAGCCGTTTTTGCTCGAACATTAAATGCCTCCAAATGGTATTTAATTAACTTCCCGGGGTGAAGAACCCCTTTTTGAGAACTCAGAGTGAGTAAATTGGCCATTTTCATGCACTTTTAACCATTCCATAAATCTTGTGTTTTGGGCCCCTGGAAGCATGAAAATCACTTTAAACATGCTAATTTTAGCTCTAACACTGATGATCCACCTACAAATGTGAACTGACGTTCAAAAATAAAACATTTGAAAACGGACCATTTTCCACATTTCTGAAGCATGACGTAATGGGGGGGTGTTATCTCTTTTGTCGAAAATCAGCCGTTTTTGCTCCAACATTAAATGCCTCCAAATGGTATTTAATTAACTTCCCGGGGTGAAGAAACCCTTCCCTTTTTGAGAACTCAGAGTGAGTAAATTGGCCATTTTCATGCACTTTTAACCATTCCATAAATCTTGTGTTTTGGGCCCCTGGAAGCATGAAAATCACTTTAAACATGCTAATTTTAGCTCTAACACTGATGATCCACCTACAAATGTGAACTGACGTTCAAAAATAAAACATTTGAAAACGGACGATTTTCCACATTTCTGAAGCATGACGTAATGGGGGGGTGTTATCTCTTTTGTCGAAAATCAGCCGTTTTTGCTCGAACATTAAATGCCTCCAAATGTATTTATTTCACTTCCCGAGCCCCTGGAAGCATGAAAATCACTTTAAACATGCTAATTTTAGCTCTAACACTGATGATCCACCTACAAATGTGAACTGACGTTCAAAAATAAAACATTTGAAAACGGACCATTTTCCACATTTCTGAAGCATGACGTAATGGGGGGGTGTTATCTCTTTTGTCGAAAATCAGCCGTTTTTGCTCGAACATTAAATGCCTCCAAATGGTATTTAATTAACTTCCCGAGCCCCTGGAAGCATGAAAATCACTTTAAACATGCTAATTTTAGCTCTAACACTGATGATCCACCTACGAATGTGAACTGACGTTCAAAAATAAAACATTTGAAAACGGACCATTTTCCACATTTCTGAAGCATGACGTAATGGGGGGGTGTTATCTCTTTTGTCGAAAATCAGCCGTTTTTGCTCGAACATTAAATGCCTCCAAATGGTATTTAATTAACTTCCCGAGCCCTGGAAGCATGAAAATCACTTTAAACATGCTAATTTTAGCTCTAACACTGATGATCCACCTACAAATGTGAACTGACGTTCAAAAATAAAACATTTGAAAACGGAACCATTTTCCACATTTCTGAAGCATGACGTAATGGGGGGGTGTTATCTCTCTTGTCGAAAATCAGCCGTTTTTGCTCGAACATTAAATGCCTCCAAATGGTATTTAATTAACTTCCCGGGGTGAAGAAACCCTTTTTGAGAACTCAGAGTGAGTAAATTGGCCATTTTCATGCACTTTTAACCATTCCATAAATCTTGTGTTTTGGGCCCCTGAAGCATGAAAATCACTTTAAACATGCTAATTTTAGCTCTAACACTGATGATACACCTACAAATGTGAACTGACGTTCAAAAATAAAACATTTGAAAACGGACCATTTTCCACATTCTGAAGCATGACGTAATGGGGGGGTGTTATCTCTTTTGTCGAAAATCAGCCGTTTTTGCTCGAACATTAAATGCCTCCAAATGGTATTTAATTAACTTCCCGAGCCCCTGGAAGCATGAAAATCACTTTAAACATGCTAATTTTAGCTCTAACACTGATGATCCACCTACAAATGTGAACTGACGTTCAAAAATAAAACATTTGAAAACGGACCATTTTCCACATTTCTGAAGCATGACGTAATGGGGGGGTGTTATCTCTTTTGTCGAAAATCAGCCGTTTTTGCTCGAACATTAAATGCCTCCAAATGGTATTTATTTCACTTCCCGAGCCCCTGGAAGCATGAAAATCACTTTAAACATGCTAATTTTAGCTCTAACACTGATGATCCACCTACAAATGTGAACTGACGTTCAAAAATAAAACATTTGAAAACGGACCATTTTCCACATTTCTGAAGCATGACGTAATGGGGGGGTGTTATCTCTTTTGTCGAAAATCAGCCGTTTTTGCTCGAACATTAAATGCCTCCAAATGGTATTTAATTAACTTCCCGGGGTGAAGAAACCCTTTTTGAGAACTCAGATTGAGTAAATTGGCCATTTTCATGCACTTTTAACCATTCCATAAATCTTGTGTTTGGGCCCTGGAAGCATGAAAATCACTTTAAACATGCTAATTTTAGCTCTAACACTGATGATCCACCTACAAATGTGAACTGACGTTCAAAATAAAACATTTGAAAACGGACCATTTTCCACATTTCTGAAGCATGACGTAATGGGGGGGTGTTATCTCTTTTGTCGAAAATCAGCCGTTTTTGCTCGAACATTAAATGCCTCCAAATGGTATTTATTTCACTTCCCGAGCCCCTGGAAGCATGAAAATCACTTTAAACATGCTAATTTTAGCTCTAACACTGATGATCCACCTACAAATGTGAACTGACGTTCAAAAATAAAACATTTGAAAACGGACCATTTTCCACATTTCTGAAGCATGACGTAATTGTTATCTCTTTTGTCGAAAATCAGCCGTTTTTGCTCGAACATTAAATGCCTCCAAATGGTATTTAATTAACTTCCCGGGGTGAAGAAACCCTTTTTGAGAACTCAGAGTGGGTAAATTGGCCATTTTCATGCACTTTTAACCATTCCATAAATCTTGTGTTTTGGGCCCCTGGAAGCATGAAAATCACTTTAAACATGCTAATTTTAGCTCTAACACTGATGATCCACCTACAAATGTGAACTGACGTTCAAAAATAAAACATTTGAAAACGGACCATTTTCCACATTTCTGAAGCATGACGTAATGGGGGGTGTTATCTCTTTTGTCGAAAATCAGCCGTTTTTGCTCGAACATTAAATGCCTCCAAATGGTATTTATTTCACTTCCCGAGCCCCTGGAAGCATGAAAATCACTTTAAACATGCTAATTTTAGCTCTAACACTGATGATCCACCTACAAATGTGAACTGACGTTCAAAAATAAAACATTTGAAAACGGACCATTTTCCACATTTCTGAAGCATGACGTAATGGGGGGTGTTATCTCTTTTGTCGAAAATCAGCCGTTTTTGCTCGAACATTAAATGCCTCCAAATGGTATTTAATTAACTTCCCGGGGTGAAGAAACCCTTTTTGAGAACTCAGATTGAGTAAATTGGCCATTTTCATGCACTTTTAACCATTCCATAAATCTTGTGTTTTGGGCCCCTGGAAGCATGAAAATCACTTTAAACATGCTAATTTTAGCTCTAACACTGATGATCCACCTACAAATGTGAACTGACGTTCAAAAATAAAACATTTGAAAACGGACCATTTTCCACATTTCTGAAGCATGACGTAATGGGGGGGTGTTATCTCTTTTGTCGAAAATCAGCCGTTTTTGCTCGAACATTAAATGCCTCCAAATGGTATTTATTTCACTTCCCGAGCCCCTGGAAGCATGAAAATCACTTTAAACATGCTAATTTTAGCTCTAACACTGATGATCCACCTACAAATGTGAACTGACGTTCAAAAATAAAACATTTGAAAACGGACCATTTTCCACATTTCTGAAGCATGACGTAATGGGGGGGTGTTATCTCTTTTGTCGAAAATCAGCCGTTTTTGCTCGAACATTAAATGCCTCCAAATGGTATTTATTTCACTTCCCGAGCCCCTGGAAGCATGAAAATCACTTTAAACATGCTAATTTTAGCTCTAACACTGATGATCCACCTACAAATGTGAACTGACGTTCAAAAATAAAACATTTGAAAACGGACCATTTTCCACATTTCTGAAGCATGACGTAATGGGGGGGTGTTATCTCTTTTGTCGAAAATCAGCTGTTTTTGCTCGAACATTAAATGCCTCCAAATGGTATTTAATTAACTTCCCGGGGTGAAGAAACCCTTTTTGAGAACTCAGATTGAGTAAATTGGCCATTTTCATGCACTTTTAACCATTCCATAAATCTTGTGTTTTGGGCCCCTGGAAGCATGAAAATCACTTTAAACATGCTAATTTTAGCTCTAACACTGATGATCCACCTACAAATGTGAACTGACGTTCAAAAATAAAACATTTGAAAACGGACCATTTTCCACATTTCTGAAGCATGACGTAATGGGGGGGTGTTATCTCTTTTGCCGAAAATCAGCCGTTTTTGCTCGAACATTAAATGCCTCCAAATGGTATTTATTTCACTTCCCAAGCCCCTGGAAGCATGAAAATCACTTTAAACATGCTAATTTTAGCTCTAACACTGATGATCCACCTACAAATGTGAACTGACGTTCAAAAATAAAACATTTGAAAACGGACCATTTTCCACATTTCTGAAGCATGACGTAATGGGGGGGTGTTATCTCTTTTGTCGAAAATCAGCCGTTTTTGCTCGAACATTAAATGCCTCCAAATGGTATTTAATTAACTTCCCGGGGTAAAGAAACCCTTTTTGAGAACTCAGAGTGAGTAAATTGGCCATTTTCATGCACTTTTAACCATTCCATAAATCTTGTGTTTTGGGCCCCTGGAAGCATGAAAATCACTTTAAACATGCTAATTTTAGCTCTAACACTGATGATCCACCTACAAATGTGAACTGACGTTCAAAAATAAAACATTTGAAAACGGACCATTTTCCACATTTCTGAAGCATGACGTAATGGGGGGGTGTTATCTCTTTTGTCGAAAATCAGCCGTTTTTGCTCGAACATTAAATGCCTCCAAATGGTATTTAATTAACTTCCCGAGCCCCTGGAAGCATGAAAATCACTTTAAACATGCTAATTTTAGCTCTAACACTGATGATCCACCTACAAATGTGAACTGACGTTCAAAAATAAAACATTTGAAAACGGACCATTTTCCACATTTCTGAAGCATGACGTAATGGGGGGGTGTTATCTCTTTTGTCGAAAATCAGCCGTTTTTGCTCGAACATTAAATGCCTCCAAATGGTATTTAATTAACTTCCCGAGCCCCTGGAAGCATGAAAATCACTTTAAACATGCTAATTTTAGCTCTAACACTGATGATCCACCTACAAATGTGAACTGACGTTCAAAAATAAAACATTTGAAAACGGACCATTTTCCACATTTCTGAAGCATGACGTAATGGGGGGGTGTTATCTCTTTTGTCGAAAATCAGCCGTTTTTGCTCGAACATTAAATGCCTCCAAATGGTATTTATTTCACTTCCCGAGCCCCTGGAAGCATGAAAATCACTTTAAACATGCTAATTTTAGCTCTAACACTGATGATCCACCTACAAATGTGAACAGACGTTCAAAAATAAAACATTTGAAAACGGACCATTTTCCACATTTCTGAAGCATGACGTAATGGGGGGGTGTTATCTCTTTTGTCGAAAATCAGCCGTTTTTGCTCGAACATTAAATGCCTCCAAATGGTATTTAATTAACTTCCCGGGGTGAAGAAACCCTTTTTGAGAACTCAGAGTGAGTAAATTGGCCATTTTCATGCACTTTTAACCATTCCATAAATCTTGTGTTTTGGGCCCCTGGAAGCATGAAAATCACTTTAAACATGCTAATTTTAGCTCTAACACTGATGATCCACCTACAAATGTGAACTGACGTTCAAAAATAAAACATTTGAAAACGGACCATTTTCCACATTTCTGAAGCATGGCGTAATGGGGGGGGTGTTATCTCTTTTGTCGAAAATCAGCCGTTTTTGCTCGAACATTATATGCCTCCAAATGGTATTTATTTATTTCACTTCCCGAGCCCCTGGAAGCATGAAAATCACTTTAAACATGCTAATTTTAGCTCTAACACTGATGATCCACCTACAAATGTGAACTGACGTTCAAAAATAAAACATTTGAAAACGGACCATTTTCCACATTTCTGAAGCATGACGTAATTGTTATCTCTTTTGTCGAAAATCAGCCGTTTTTGCTCGAACATTAAATGCCTCCAAATGGTATTTAATTAACTTCCCGGGGTGAAGAAACCCTTTTTGAGAACTCAGAGTGAGTAAATTGGCCATTTTCATGCACTTTTAACCATTCCATAAATCTTGTGTTTTGGGCCCCCGGAAGCATGAAAATCACTTTAAACATGCTAATTTTAGCTCTAACACTGATGATCCACCTACAAATGTGAACTGACGTTCAAAAATAAAACATTTGAAAACGGACCATTTTCCACATTTCTGAAGCATGACGTAATGGGGGGGTGTTATCTCTTTTGTCGAAAATCAGCCGTTTTTGCTCGAACATTAAATGCCTCCAAATGGTATTTAATTAACTTCCCGAGCCACTGGAAGCATGAAAATCACTTTAAACATGCTAATTTTAGCTCTAACACTGATGATCCACCTACAAATGTGAACTGACGTTCAAAAATAAAACATTTGAAAACGGACCATTTTCCACATTTCTGAAGCATGACGTAATGGGGGGGTGTTATCTCTTTTGTCGAAAATCAGCCGTTTTTGCTCGAACATTAAATGCCTCCAAATGGTATTTATTTCACTTCCCGAGCCCCTGGAAGCATGAAAATCACTTTAAACATGCGAATTTTAGCTCTAACACTGATGATCCACCTACAAATGTGAACTGACGTTCAAAAATAAAACATTTGAAAACGGACCATTTTCCACATTTCTGAAGCATGACGTAATGGGGGGGTGTTATCTCTTTTGTCGAAAATCAGCCGTTTTTGCTCGAACATTAAATGCCTCCAAATGGTATTTAATTAACTTCCCGGGGTGAAGAAACCCTTTTTGAGAACTCAGAGTGAGTAAATTGGCCATTTTCATGCACTTTTAACCATTCCATAAATCTTGTGTTTTGGGCCCCTGGAAGCATGAAAATCACTTTAAACATGCTAATTTTAGCTCTAACACTGATGATCCACCTACAAATGTGAACTGACGTTCAAAAATAAAACATTTGAAAACGTACCATTTTCCACATTTCTGAAGCATGACGTAATGGGGGGGTGTTATCTCTTTTGTCGAAAATCAGCCGTTTTTGCTCGAACATTAAATGCCTCCAAATGGTATTTAATTAACTTCCCGGGGTGAAGAAACCCTTTTTGAGAACTCAGAGTGAGTAAATTGGCCATTTTCATGCACTTTTAACCATTCCATAAATCTTGTGTTTTGGGCCCCTGGAAGCATGAAAATCACTTTAAACATGCTAATTTTAGCTCTAACACTGATGATCCACCTACAAATGTGAACTGACGTTCAAAAATAAAACATTTGAAAACGGACCATTTTCCACATTTCTGAAGCATGACGTAATGGGGGGGGGTGTTATCTCTTTTGTCGAAAATCAGCCGTTTTTGCTCGAACATTAAATGCCTCCAAATGGTATTTAATTAACTTCCCGAGCCCCTGGAAGCATGAAAATCACTTTAAACATGCTAATTTTAGCTCTAACACTGATGATCCACCTACAAATGTGAACTGACGTTCAAAAATAAAACATTTGAAAACGGACCATTTTCCACATTTCTGAAGCATGACGTAATGGGGGGGTGTTATCTCTTTTGTCGAAAATCAGCCGTTTTTGCTCGAACATTAAATGCCTCCAAATGGTATTTAATTAACTTCCCGAGCCCCTGGAAGCATGAAAATCACTTTAAACATGCTAATTTTAGCTCTAACACTGATGATCCACCTACAAATGTGAACTGACGTTCAAAAATAAAACATTTGAAAACGGACCATTTTCCACATTTCTGAAGCATGACGTAATGGGGGGGTGTTATCTCTTTTGTCGAAAATCAGCCGTTTTTGCTCGAACATTAAATGCCTCCAAATGGTATTTAATTAACTTCCCGGGGTGAAGAAACCCTTTTTGAGAACTCAGAGTGAGTAAATTGGCCATTTTCATGCACTTTTAACCATTACATAAATCTTGTGTTTTGGGCCCCTGGAAGCATGAAAATCACTTTAAACATGCTAATTTTAGCTCTAACACTGATGATACACCTACAAATGTGAACTGACGTTCAAAAATAAAACATTTGAAAACGGACCATTTTCCACATTTCTGAAGCATGACGTAATGGGGGGGTGTTATCTCTTTTGTCGAAAATCAGCCGTTTTTGCTCGAACATTAAATGCCTCCAAATGGTATTTAATTAACTTCCCGAGCCCCTGGAAGCATGAAAATCACTTTAAACATGCTAATTTTAGCTCTAACACTGATGATCCACCTACAAATGTGAACTGACGTTCAAAAATAAAACATTTGAAAACTGACCATTTTCCACATTTCTGAAGCATGACGTAATGGGGGGGTGTTATCTCTTTTGTCGAAAATCAGCCGTTTTTGCTCGAACATTAAATGCCTCCAAATGGTATTTATTTCACTTCCCGAGCCCCTGGAAGCATGAAAATCACTTTAAACATGCTAATTTTAGCTCTAACACTGATGATCCACCTACAAATGTGAACTGACGTTCAAAAATAAAACATTTGAAAACGGACCATTTTCCACATTTCTGAAGCATGACGTAATGGGGGGGTGTTATCTCTTTTGTCGAAAATCAGCCGTTTTTGCTCGAACATTAAATGCCTCCAAATGGTATTTAATTAACTTCCCGGGGTGAAGAAACCCTTTTTGAGAACTCAGAGTGAGTAAATTGGCCATTTTCATGCACTTTTAACCATTCCATAAATCTTGTGTTTTGGGCCCCTGGAAGCATGAAAATCACTTTAAACATGCTAATTATAGCTCTAACACTGATGATCCACCTACAAATGTGAACTGACGTTCAAAAATAAAACATTTGAAAACGGACCATTTTCCACATTTCTGAAGCATGACGTAATGGGGGGGTGTTATCTCTTTTGTCGAAAATCAGCCGTTTTTGCTCGAACATTAAATGCCTCCAAATGGTATTTATTTCACTTCCCGAGCCCCTGGAAGCATGAAAATCACTTTAAACATGCTAATTTTAGCTCTAACACTGATGATCCACCTACAAATGTGAACTGACGTTCAAAAATAAAACATTTGAAAATGGACCATTTTCCACATTTCTGAAGCATGACGTAATTGTTATCTCTTTTGTCGAAAATCAGCCGTTTTTGCTCGAACATTAAATGCCTCCAAATGGTATTTAATTAACTTCCCGGGGTGAAGAAACCCTTTTTGAGAACTCAGAGTGAGTAAATTGGCCATTTTCATGCACTTTTAACCATTCCATAAATCTTGTGTTTTGGGCCCCTGGAAGCATGAAAATCACTTTAAACATGCTAATTTTAGCTCTAACACTGATGATCCACCTACAAATGTGAACTGACGTTCAAAAATAAAACATTTGAAAACGGACCATTTTCCACATTTCTGAAGCATGACGTAATGGGGGGGTGTTATCTCTTTTGTCGAAAATCAGCCGTTTTTGCTCGAACATTAAATGCCTCCAAATGGTATTTAATTAACTTCCCGAGCCCCTGGAAGCATGAAAATCACTTTAAACATGCTAATTTTAGCTCTAACACTGATGATCCACCTACAAATGTGAACTGACGTTCAAAAATAAAACATTTGAAAACGGACCATTTTCCACATTTCTGAAGCATGACGTAATGGGGGGGTGTTATCTCTTTTGTCGAAAATCAGCCGTTTTTGCTCGAACATTAAATGCCTCCAAATGGTATTTAATTAACTTCCCGGGGTGAAGAAACCCTTTTTGAGAACTCAGAGTGAGTAAATTGGCCATTTTCATGCACTTTTAACCATTCCATAAATCTTGTGTTTTGGGCCCCTGGAAGCATGAAAATCACTTTAAACATGCTAATTTTAGCTCTAACACTGATGATCCACCTACAAATGTGAACTGACGTTCAAAAATAAAACATTTGAAAACGGACCATTTTCCACATTTCTGAAGCATGACGTAATGGGGGGGTGTTATCTCTTTTGTCGAAAATCAGCCGTTTTTGCTCGAACATTAAATGCCTCCAAATGGTATTTAATTAACTTCCCGGGGTGAAGAAACCCTTTTTGAGAACTCAGAGTGAGTAAATTGGCCATTTTCATGCACTTTTAACCATTCCATAAATCTTGTGTTTTGGGCCCCTGGAAGCATGAAAATCACTTTAAACATGCTAATTTTAGCTCTAACACTGATGATCCACCTACAAATGTGAACTGACGTTCAAAAATAAAACATTTGAAAACGGACCATTTTCCACATTTCTGAAGCATGACGTAATGGGGGGGTGTTATCTCTTTTGTCGAAAATCAGCCGTTTTTGCTCGAACATTAAATGCCTCCAAATGGTATTTAATTAACTTCCAGAGCCCCTGGAAGCATGAAAATCACTTTAAACATGCTAATTTTAGCTCTAACACTGATGATCCACCTACAAATGTGAACTGACGTTCAAAAATAAAACATTTGAAAACGGACCATTTTTCACATTTCTGAAGCATGACGTAATGGGGGGGGTGTTATCTCTTTTGTCGAAAATCAGCCGTTTTTGCTCGAACATTAAATGCCTCCAAATGGTATTTAATTAACTTCCCGGGGTGAAGAACCCCTTTTTGAGAACTCAGAGTGAGTAAATTGGCCATTTTCATGCACTTTTAACCATTCCATAAATCTTGTGTTTTGGGCCCCTGGAAGCATGAAAATCACTTTAAACATGCTAATTTTAGCTCTAACACTGATGATCCACCTACAAATGTGAACTGACGTTCAAAAATAAAACATTTGAAAACGGACCATTTTCCACATTTCTGAAGCATGACGTAATGGGGGGGTGTTATCTCTTTTGTCGAAAATCAGCCGTTTTTGCTCCAACATTAAATGCCTCCAAATGGTATTTAATTAACTTCCCGGGGTGAAGAAACCCTTTTTGAGAACTCAGAGTGAGTAAATTGGCCATTTTCATGCACTTTTAACCATTCCATAAATCTTGTGTTTTGGGCCCCTGGAAGCATGAAAATCACTTTAAACATGCTAATTTTAGCTCTAACACTGATGATCCACCTACAAATGTGAACTGACGTTCAAAAATAAAACATTTGAAAACGGACCATTTTCCACATTTCTGAAGCATGACGTAATGGGGGGGTGTTATCTCTTTTGTCGAAAATCAGCCGTTTTTGCTCCAACATTAAATGCCTCCAAATGGTATTTAATTAACTTCCCGAGCCCCTGGAAGCATGAAAATCACTTTAAACATGCTAATTTTAGCTCTAACACTGATGATCCACCTACAAATGTGAACTGACGTTCAAAAATAAAACATTTGAAAACGGACCATTTTCCACATTTCTGAAGCATGACGTAATGGGGGGGTGTTATCTCTTTTGTCTAAAATCAGCCGTTTTTGCTCGAACATTAAATGCCTCCAAATGGTATTTAATTAACTTCCCGAGCCCCTGGAAGCATGAAAATCACTTTAAACATGCTAATTTTAGCTCTAACACTGATGATCCACCTACGAATGTGAACTGACGTTCAAAAATAAAACATTTGAAAACGGACCATTTTCCACATTTCTGAAGCATGACGTAATGGGGGGGTGTTATCTCTTTTGTCGAAAATCAGCCGTTTTTGCTCGAACATTAAATGCCTCCAAATGGTATTTAATTAACTTCCCGAGCCCCTGGAAGCATGAAAATCACTTTAAACATGCTAATTTTAGCTCTAACACTGATGATCCACCTACAAATGTGAACTGACGTTCAAAAATAAAACATTTGAAAACGGACCATTTTCCACATTTCTGAAGCATGACGTAATGGGGGGGTGTTATCTCTCTTGTCGAAAATCAGCCGTTTTTGCTCGAACATTAAATGCCTCCAAATGGTATTTAATTAACTTCCCGGGGTGAAGAAACCCTTTTTGAGAACTCAGAGTGAGTAAATTGGCCATTTTCATGCACTTTTAACCATTCCATAAATCTTGTGTTTTGGGCCCCTGGAAGCATGAAAATCACTTTAAACATGCTAATTTTAGCTCTAACACTGATGATCCACCTACAAATGTGAACTGACGTTCAAAAATAAAACATTTGAAAACGGACCATTTTCCACATTTCTGAAGCATGATGTAATGAGGGGGTGTTATCTCTTTTGTCGAAAATCAGCCGTTTTTGCTCGAACATTAAATGCCTCCAAATGGTATTTAATTAACTTCCCGGGGTGAAGAAACCCTTTTTGAGAACTCAGAGTGAGTAAATTGGCCATTTTCATGCACTTTTAACCATTCCATAAATCTTGTGTTTTGGGCCCCTGGAAGCATGAAAATCACTTTAAACATGCTAATTTTAGCTCTAACACTGATGATCCACCTACAAATGTGAACTGACGTTCAAAAATAAAACATTTGAAAACGGACCATTTTCCACATTTCTGAAGCATGACGTAATGGGGGGGTGTTATCTCTTTTGTCGAAAATCAGCCGTTTTTGCTCCAACATTAAATGCCTCCAAATGGTATTTAATTAACTTCCCGAGCCCCTGGAAGCATGAAAATCACTTTAAACATGCTAATTTTAGCTCTAACACTGATGATCCACCTACAAATGTGAACTGACGTTCAAAAATAAAACATTTGAAAACGGACCATTTTCCACATTTCTGAAGCATGACGTAATGGGGGGGTGTTATCTCTTTTGTCGAAAATCAGCCGTTTTTGCTCGAACATTAAATGCCTCCAAATGGTATTTAATTAACTTCCCGAGCCCCTAGAAGCATGAAAATCACTTTAAACATGCTAATTTTAGCTCTAACACTGATGATCCACCTACAAATGTGAACTGACGTTCAAAAATAAAACATTTGAAAACGGACCATTTTCCACATTTCTGAAGCATGACGTAATGGGGGGGTGTTATCTCTTTTGTCGAAAATCAGCCGTTTTTGCTCCAACATTAAATGCCTCCAAATGGTATTTAATTAACTTCCCGGGGTGAAGAAACCCTTTTTGAGAACTCAGAGTGAGTAAATTGGCCATTTTCATGCACTTTTAACCATTCCATAAATCTTGTGTTTTGGGCCCCTGGAAGCATGAAAATCACTTTAAACATGCTAATTTTAGCTCTAACACTGATGATCCACCTACAAATGTGAACTGACGTTCAAAAATAAAACATTTGAAAACGGACCATTTTCCACATTTCTGAAGCATGACGTAATGGGGGGGTGTTATCTCTTTTGTCGAAAATCAGCCGTTTTTGCTCCAACATTAAATGCCTCCAAATGGTATTTAATTAACTTCCCGAGCCCCTGGAAGCATGAAAATCACTTTAAACATGCTAATTTTAGCTCTAACACTGATGATCCACCTACAAATGTGAACTGACGTTCAAAAATAAAACATTTGAAAACGGACCATTTTCCACATTTCTGAAGCATGACGTAATGGGGGGGTGTTATCTCTTTTGTCTAAAATCAGCCGTTTTTGCTCGAACATTAAATGCCTCCAAATGGTATTTAATTAACTTCCCGAGCCCCTGGAAGCATGAAAATCACTTTAAACATGCTAATTTTAGCTCTAACACTGATGATCCACCTACGAATGTGAACTGACGTTCAAAAATAAAACATTTGAAAACGGACCATTTTCCACATTTCTGAAGCATGACGTAATGGGGGGGTGTTATCTCTTTTGTCGAAAATCAGCCGTTTTTGCTCGAACATTAAATGCCTCCAAATGGTATTTAATTAACTTCCCGGGGTGAAGAAACCCTTTTTGAGAACTCAGAGTGAGTAAATTGGCCATTTTCATGCACTTTTAACCATTCCATAAATCTTGTGTTTTGGGCCCCTGGAAGCATGAAAATCACTTTAAACATGCTAATTTTAGCTCTAACACTGATGATCCACCTACAAATGTGAACTGACGTTCAAAAATAAAACATTTGAAAACGGACCATTTTCCACATTTCTGAAGCATGATGTAATGAGGGGGTGTTATCTCTTTTGTCGAAAATCAGCCGTTTTTGCTCGAACATTAAATGCCTCCAAATGGTATTTAATTAACTTCCCGGGGTGAAGAAACCCTTTTTGAGAACTCAGAGTGAGTAAATTGGCCATTTTCATGCACTTTTAACCATTCCATAAATCTTGTGTTTTGGGCCCCTGGAAGCATGAAAATCACTTTAAACATGCTAATTTTAGCTCTAACACTGATGATCCACCTACAAATGTGAACTGACGTTCAAAAATAAAACATTTGAAAACGGACCATTTTCCACATTTCTGAAGCATGACGTAATGGGGGGGTGTTATCTCTTTTGTCGAAAATCAGCCGTTTTTGCTCCAACATTAAATGCCTCCAAATGGTATTTAATTAACTTCCCGAGCCCCTGGAAGCATGAAAATCACTTTAAACATGCTAATTTTAGCTCTAACACTGATGATCCACCTACAAATGTGAACTGACGTTCAAAAATAAAACATTTGAAAACGGACCATTTTCCACATTTCTGAAGCATGACGTAATGGGGGGGTGTTATCTCTTTTGTCGAAAATCAGCCGTTTTTGCTCGAACATTAAATGCCTCCAAATGGTATTTAATTAACTTCCCGAGCCCCTAGAAGCATGAAAATCACTTTAAACATGCTAATTTTAGCTCTAACACTGATGATCCACCTACAAATGTGAACTGACGTTCAAAAATAAAACATTTGAAAACGGACCATTTTCCACATTTCTGAAGCATGACGTAATGGGGGGGTGTTATCTCTTTTGTCGAAAATCAGCCGTTTTTGCTCGAACATTAAATGCCTCCAAATGGTATTTAATTAACTTCCCGGGGTGAAGAAACCCTTTTTGAGAACTCAGAGTGAGTAAATTGGCCATTTTCATGCACTTTTAACCATTCCATAAATCTTGTGTTTTGGGCCCCTGGAAGCATGAAAATCACTTTAAACATGCTAATTTTAGCTCTAACACTGATGATCCACCTACAAATGTGAACTGACGTTCAAAAATAAAACATTTGAAAACGGACCATTTTCCACATTTCTGAAGCATGACGTAATGGGGGGGTGTTATCTCTTTTGTCGAAAATCAGCCGTTTTTGCTCGAACATTAAATGCCTCCAAATGGTATTTAATTAACTTCCCGGGGTGAAGAAACCCTTTTTGAGAACTCAGAGTGAGTAAATTGGCCATTTTCATGCACTTTTAACCATTCCATAAATCTTGTGTTTTGGGCCCCTGGAAGCATGAAAATCACTTTAAACATGCTAATTTTAGCTCTAACACTGATGATCCACCTACAAATGTGAACTGACGTTCAAAAATAGAACATTTGAAAACGGACCATTTTCCACATTTCTGAAGCATGACGTAATGGGGGGGTGTTATCTCTTTTGTCGAAAATCAGCCGTTTTTGCTCGAACATTAAATGCCTCCAAATGGTATTTAATTAACTTCCCGAGCCCCTGGAAGCATGAAAATCACTTTAAACATGCTAATTTTAGCTCTAACACTGAGATGATCCACCTACAAATGTGAACTGACGTTCAAAAATAAAACATTTGAAAACGGACCATTTTCCACATTTCTGAAGCATGACGTAATGGGGGGGGGGTGTTATCTCTTTTGTCGAAAATCAGCCGTTTTTGCTCGAACATTAAATGCCTCCAAATGGTATTTAATTAACTTCCGGGGTGAAGAACCCCTTTTTGAGAACTCAGAGTGAGTAAATTGGCCATTTTCATGCACTTTTAACCATTCCATAAATCTTGTGTTTTTGGGCCCCTGGAAGCATGAAAATCACTTTAAACATGCTAATTTTAGCTCTAACACTGATGATCCACCTACAAATGTGAACTGTCGTTCAAAAATAAAACATTTGAAAACGGACCATTTTCCACATTTCTGAAGCATGACGTAATGGGGGGTGTTATCTCTTTTGTCGAAATCAGCCGTTTTTGCTCCAACATTAAATGCCTCCAAATGGTATTTAATTAACTTCCCGGGGTGAAGAAACCCTTTTTGAGAACTCAGAGTGAGTAAATTGGCCATTTTCATGCACTTTTAACCATTCCATAAATCTTGTGTTTTGGGCCCCTGGAAGCATGAAAATCACTTTAAACATGCTAATTTTAGCTCTAACACTGATGATCCACCTACAAATGTGAACTGACGTTCAAAAATAAAACATTTGAAAACGGACCATTTTCCACATTTCTGAAGCATGACGTAATGGGGGGGTGTTATCTCTTTTGTCGAAAATCAGCCGTTTTTGCTCCAACATTAAATGCCTCCAAATGGTATTTAATTAACTTCCCGAGCCCCTGGAAGCATGAAAATCACTTTAAACATGCTAATTTTAGCTCTAACACTGATGATCCACCTACAAATGTGAACTGACGTTCAAAAATAAAACATTTGAAAACGGACCATTTTCCACATTTCTGAAGCATGACGTAATGGGGGGGTGTTATCTCTTTTGTCTAAAATCAGCCGTTTTTGCTCGAACATTAAATGCCTCCAAATGGTATTTAATTAACTTCCCGAGCCCCTGGAAGCATGAAAATCACTTTAAACATGCTAATTTTAGCTCTAACACTGATGATCCACCTACGAATGTGAACTGACGTTCAAAAATAAAACATTTGAAAACGGACCATTTTCCACATTTCTGAAGCATGACGTAATGGGGGGGTGTTATCTCTTTTGTCGAAAATCAGCCGTTTTTGCTCGAACATTAAATGCCTCCAAATGGTATTTAATTAACTTCCCGAGCCCCTGGAAGCATGAAAATCACTTTAAACATGCTAATTTTAGCTCTAACACTGATGATCCACCTACAAATGTGAACTGACGTTCAAAAATAAAACATTTGAAAACGGACCATTTTCCACATTTCTGAAGCATGACGTAATGGGGGGGTGTTATCTCTTTTGTCGAAAATCAGCCGTTTTTGCTCGAACATTAAATGCCTCCAAATGGTATTTAATTAACTTCCCGGGGTGAAGAAACCCTTTTTGAGAACTCAGAGTGAGTAAATTGGCCATTTTCATGCACTTTTAACCATTCCATAAATCTTGTGTTTTGGGCCCCTGGAAGCATGAAAATCACTTTAAACATGCTAATTTTAGCTCTAACACTGATGATCCACCTACAAATGTGAACTGACGTTCAAAAATAAAACATTTGAAAACGGACCATTTTCCACATTTCTGAAGCATGATGTAATGGGGGGGTGTTATCTCTTTTGTCGAAAATCAGCCGTTTTTGCTCGAACATTAAATGCCTCCAAATGGTATTTAATTAACTTCCCGGGGTGAAGAAACCCTTTTTGAGAACTCAGAGTGAGTAAATTGGCCATTTTCATGCACTTTTAACCATTCCATAAATCTTGTGTTTTGGGCCCCTGGAAGCATGAAAATCACTTTAAACATGCTAATTTTAGCTCTAACACTGATGATCCACCTACAAATGTGAACTGACGTTCAAAAATAAAACATTTGAAAACGGACCATTTTCCACATTTCTGAAGCATGACGTAATGGGGGGGTGTTATCTCTTTTGTCGAAAATCAGCCGTTTTTGCTCCAACATTAAATGCCTCCAAATGGTATTTAATTAACTTCCCGAGCCCCTGGAAGCATGAAAATCACTTTAAACATGCTAATTTTAGCTCTAACACTGATGATCCACCTACAAATGTGAACTGACGTTCAAAAATAAAACATTTGAAAACGGACCATTTTCCACATTTCTGAAGCATGACGTAATGGGGGGGTGTTATCTCTTTTGTCGAAAATCAGCCGTTTTTGCTCGAACATTAAATGCCTCCAAATGGTATTTAATTAACTTCCCGAGCCCCTAGAAGCATGAAAATCACTTTAAACATGCTAATTTTAGCTCTAACACTGATGATCCACCTACAAATGTGAACTGACGTTCAAAAATAAAACATTTGAAAACGGACCATTTTCCACATTTCTGAAGCATGACGTAATGGGGGGGTGTTATCTCTTTTGTCGAAAATCAGCCGTTTTTGCTCGAACATTAAATGCCTCCAAATGGTATTTAATTAACTTCCCGGGGTGAAGAAACCCTTTTTGAGAACTCAGAGTGAGTAAATTGGCCATTTTCATGCACTTTTAACCATTCCATAAATCTTGTGTTTTGGGCCCCTGGAAGCATGAAAATCACTTTAAACATGCTAATTTTAGCTCTAACACTGATGATCCACCTACAAATGTGAACTGACGTTCAAAAATAAAACATTTGAAAACGGACCATTTTCCACATTTCTGAAGCATGACGTAATGGGGGGGGTGTTATCTCTTTTGTCGAAAATCAGCCGTTTTTGCTCGAACATTAAATGCCTCCAAATGGTATTTAATTAACTTCCCGGGGTGAAGAAACCCTTTTTGAGAACTCAGAGTGAGTAAATTGGCCATTTTCATGCACTTTTAACCATTCCATAAATCTTGTGTTTTGGGCCCCTGGAAGCATGAAAATCACTTTAAACATGCTAATTTTAGCTCTAACACTGATGATCCACCTACAAATGTGAACTGACGTTCAAAAATAGAACATTTGAAAACGGACCATTTTCCACATTTCTGAAGCATGACGTAATGGGGGGGTGTTATCTCTTTTGTCGAAAATCAGCCGTTTTTGCTCGAACATTAAATGCCTCCAAATGGTATTTAATTAACTTCCCGAGCCCCTGGAAGCATGAAAATCACTTTAAACATGCTAATTTTAGCTCTAACACTGATGATCCACCTACAAATGTGAACTGACGTTCAAAAATAAAACATTTGAAAACGGACCATTTTCCACATTTCTGAAGCATGACGTAATGGGGGGGGGGTGTTATCTCTTTTGTCGAAAATCAGCCGTTTTTGCTCGAACATTAAATGCCTCCAAATGGTATTTAATTAACTTCCCGGGGTGAAGAACCCCTTTTTGAGAACTCAGAGTGAGTAAATTGGCCATTTTCATGCACTTTTAACCATTCCATAAATCTTGTGTTTTGGGCCCCTGGAAGCATGAAAATCACTTTAAACATGCTAATTTTAGCTCTAACACTGATGATCCACCTACAAATGTGAACTGTCGTTCAAAAATAAAACATTTGAAAACGGACCATTTTCCACATTTCTGAAGCATGACGTAATGGGGGGGTGTTATCTCTTTTGTCGAAAATCAGCCGTTTTTGCTCCAACATTAAATGCCTCCAAATGGTATTTAATTAACTTCCCGGGGTGAAGAAACCCTTTTTGAGAACTCAGAGTGAGTAAATTGGCCATTTTCATGCACTTTTAACCATTCCATAAATCTTGTGTTTTGGGCCCCTGGAAGCATGAAAATCACTTTAAACATGCTAATTTTAGCTCTAACACTGATGATCCACCTACAAATGTGAACTGACGTTCAAAAATAAAACATTTGAAAACGGACCATTTTCCACATTTCTGAAGCATGACGTAATGGGGGGGTGTTATCTCTTTTGTCGAAAATCAGCCGTTTTTGCTCCAACATTAAATGCCTCCAAATGGTATTTAATTAACTTCCCGAGCCCCTGGAAGCATGAAAATCACTTTAAACATGCTAATTTTAGCTCTAACACTGATGATCCACCTACAAATGTGAACTGACGTTCAAAAATAAAACATTTGAAAACGGACCATTTTCCACATTTCTGAAGCATGACGTAATGGGGGGGTGTTATCTCTTTTGTCTAAAATCAGCCGTTTTTGCTCGAACATTAAATGCCTCCAAATGGTATTTAATTAACTTCCCGAGCCCCTGGAAGCATGAAAATCACTTTAAACATGCTAATTTTAGCTCTAACACTGATGATCCACCTACGAATGTGAACTGACGTTCAAAAATAAAACATTTGAAAACGGACCATTTTCCACATTTCTGAAGCATGACGTAATGGGGGGGTGTTATCTCTTTTGTCGAAAATCAGCCGTTTTTGCTCGAACATTAAATGCCTCCAAATGGTATTTAATTAACTTCCCGAGCCCCTGGAAGCATGAAAATCACTTTAAACATGCTAATTTTAGCTCTAACACTGATGATCCACCTACAAATGTGAACTGACGTTCAAAAATAAAACATTTGAAAACGGACCATTTTCCACATTTCTGAAGCATGACGTAATGGGGGGGTGTTATCTCTTTTGTCGAAAATCAGCCGTTTTTGCTCGAACATTAAATGCCTCCAAATGGTATTTAATTAACTTCCCGGGGTGAAGAAACCCTTTTTGAGAACTCAGAGTGAGTAAATTGGCCATTTTCATGCACTTTTAACCATTCCATAAATCTTGTGTTTTGGGCCCCTGGAAGCATGAAAATCACTTTAAACATGCTAATTTTAGCTCTAACACTGATGATCCACCTACAAATGTGAACTGACGTTCAAAAATAAAACATTTGAAAACGGACCATTTTCCACATTTCTGAAGCACGATGTAATGGGGGGGTGTTATCTCTTTTGTCGAAAATCAGCCGTTTTTGCTCGAACATTAAATGCCTCCAAATGGTATTTAATTAACTTCCCGGGGTGAAGAAACCCTTTTTGAGAACTCAGAGTGAGTAAATTGGCCATTTTCATGCACTTTTAACCATTCCATAAATCTTGTGTTTTGGGCCCCTGGAAGCATGAAAATCACTTTAAACATGCTAATTTTAGCTCTAACACTGATGATCCACCTACAAATGTGAACTGACGTTCAAAAATAAAACATTTGAAAACGGACCATTTTCCACATTTCTGAAGCATGACGTAATGGGGGGGTGTTATCTCTTTTGTCGAAAATCAGCCGTTTTTGCTCCAACATTAAATGCCTCCAAATGGTATTTAATTAACTTCCCGAGCCCCTGGAAGCATGAAAATCACTTTAAACATGCTAATTTTAGCTCTAACACTGATGATCCACCTACAAATGTGAACTGACGTTCAAAAATAAAACATTTGAAAACGGACCATTTTCTACATTTCTGAAGCATGACGTAATGGGGGGGTGTTATCTCTTTTGTCGAAAAATCAGCCGTTTTTGCTCGAACATTAAATGCCTCCAAATGGTATTTAATTAACTTCCCGAGCCCCTGGAAGCATGAAAATCACTTTAAACATGCTAATTTTAGCTCTAACACTGATGATCCACCTACAAATGTGAACTGACGTTCAAAATAAAACATTTGAAAACGGACCATTTTCCACATTTCTGAAGCATGACGTAATGGGGGGTGTTATCTCTTTTGTCGAAAATCAGCCGTTTTTGCTCGAACATTAAATGCCTCCAAATGGTATTTAATTAACTTCCCGGGGTGAAGAAACCCTTTTTGAGAACTCAGAGTGAGTAAATTGGCCATTTTCATGCACTTTTAACCATTCCATAAATCTTGTGTTTTGGGCCCCTGGAAGCATGAAAATCACTTTAAACATGCTAATTTTAGCTCTAACACTGATGATACACCTACAAATGTGAACTGACGTTCAAAAATAAAACATTTGAAAACGGACCATTTTCCACATTTCTGAAGCATGACGTAATGGGGGGGTGTTATCTCTTTTGTCGAAAATCAGCCGTTTTTGCTCGAACATTAAATGCCTCCAAATGGTATTTAATTAACTTCCCGAGCCCCTGGAAGCATGAAAATCACTTTAAACATGCTAATTTTAGCTCTAACACTGATGATCCACCTACAAATGTGAACTGACGTTCAAAAATAAAACATTTGAAAATGGACCATTTTCCACATTTCTGAAGCATGACGTAATGGGGGGGTGTTATCTCTTTTGTCGAAAATCAGCCGTTTTTGCTCGAACATTAAATGCCTCCAAATGGTATTTATTTCACTTCCCGAGCCCCTGGAAGCATGAAAATCACTTTAAACATGCTAATTTTAGCTCTAACACTGATGATCCACCTACAAATGTGAACTGACGTTCAAAAATAAAACATTTGAAAACGGACCATTTTCCACATTTCTGAAGCATGACGTAATGGGGGGGTGTTATCTCTTTTGTCGAAAATCAGCCGTTTTTGCTCGAACATTAAATGCCTCCAAATGGTATTTAATTAACTTCCCGGGGTGAAGAAACCCTTTTTGAGAACTCAGAGTGAGTAAATTGGCCATTTTCATGCACTTTTAACCATTCCATAAATCTTGTGTTTTGGGCCCCTGGAAGCATGAAAATCACTTTAAACATGCTAATTTTAGCTCTAACACTGATGATCCACCTACAAATGTGAACTGACGTTCAAAAATAAAACATTTGAAAACGGACCATTTTCCACATTTCTGAAGCATGACGTAATGGGGGGGTGTTATCTCTTTTGTCGAAAATCAGCCGTTTTTGCTCGAACATTAAATGCCTCCAAATGGTATTTATTTCACTTCCCGAGCCCCTGGAAGCATGAAAATCACTTTAAACATGCTAATTTTAGCTCTAACACTGATGATCCACCTACAAATGTGAACTGACGTTCAAAAATAAAACATTTGAAAACGGACCATTTTCCACATTTCTGAAGCATGACGTAATGGGGGGGTGTTATCTCTTTTGTCGAAAATCAGCCGTTTTTGCTTGAACATTAAATGCCTCCAAATGGTATTTAATTAACTTCCCGGGGTGAAGAAACCCTTTTTGAGAACTCAGAGTGAGTAAATTGGCCATTTTCATGCACTTTTAACCATTCCATAAATCTTGTGTTTTGGGCCCCTGGAAGCATGAAAATCACTTTAAACATGCTAATTTTAGCTCTAACACTGATGATCCACCTACAAATGTGAACTGACGTTCAAAAATAAAACATTTGAAAACGGACCATTTTCCACATTTCTGAAGCATGACGTAATGGGGGGGTGTTATCTCTTTTGTCGAAAATCAGCCGTTTTTGCTCGAACATTAAATGCCTCCAAATGGTATTTATTTCACTTCCCGAGCCCCTGGAAGCATGAAAATCACTTTAAACATGCTAATTTTAGCTCTAACACTGATGATCCACCTACAAATGTGAACTGACGTTCAAAAATAAAACATTTGAAAACGGACCATTTTCCGAATTTCTGAAGCATGACGTAATTGTTATCTCTTTTGTCGAAAATCAGCCGTTTTTGCTCGAACATTAAATGCCTCCAAATGGTATTTAATTAACTTCCCGGGGTGAAGAAACCCTTTTTGAGAAGTCAGAGTGAGTAAATTGGCCATTTTAATGCACTTTTAACCATTCCATAAATCTTGTGTTTTGGGCCCCTGGAAGCATGAAAATCACTTTAAACATGCTAATTTTAGCTCTAACACTGATGATCCACCTACAAATGTGAACTGACGTTCAAAAATAAAACATTTGAAAACGGACCATTTTCCACATTTCTGAAGCATGACGTAATGGGGGGGTGTTATCTCTTTTGTCGAAAATCAGCCGTTTTTGCTCGAACATTAAATGCCTCCAAATGGTATTTAATTAACTTCCCGAGCCCCTGGAAGCATGAAAATCACTTTAAACATGCTAATTTTAGCTCTAACACTGATGATCCACCTACAAATGTGAACTGACGTTCAAAAATAAAACATTTGAAAACGGACCATTTTCCACATTTCTGAAGCATGACGTAATGGGGGGGTGTTATCTCTTTTGTCGAAAATCAGCCGTTTTTGCTCGAACATTAAATGCCTCCAAATGGTATTTAATTAACTTCCCGGGGTGAAGAAACCCTTTTTGAGAACTCAGAGTGAGTAAATTGGCCATTTTCATGCACTTTTAACCATTCCATAAATCTTGTGTTTTGGGCCCCTGGAAGCATGAAAATCACTTTAAACATGCTAATTTTAGCTCTAACACTGATGATCCACCTACAAATGTGAACTGACGTTCAAAAATAAAACATTTGAAAACGGACCATTTTCCACATTTCTGAAGCATGACGTAATGGGGGGGTGTTATCTCTTTTGTCGAAAATCAGCCGTTTTTGCTCGAACATTAAATGCCTCCAAATGGTATTTAATTAACTTCCCGGGGTGAAGAAACCCTTTTTGAGAACTCAGAGTGAGTAAATTGGCCATTTTCATGCACTTTTAACCATTCCATAAATCTTGTGTTTTGGGCCCCTGGAAGCATGAAAATCACTTTAAACATGCTAATTTTAGCTCTAACACTGATGATCCACCTACGAATGTGAACTGACGCTCAAAAATAAAACATTTGAAAACGGACCATTTTCCACATTTCTGAAGCATGACGTAATGGGGGGGTGTTATCTCTTTTGTCGAAAATCAGCCGTTTTTGCTCGAACATTAAATGCCTCCAAATGGTATTTAATTAACTTCCCGAGCCCCTGGAAGCATGAAAATCACTTTAAACATGCTAATTTTAGCTCTAACACTGATGATCCACCTACAAATGTGAACTGACGTTTCAAAAATAAAACATTTGAAAACGGACCATTTTCCACATTTCTGAAGCATGACGTAATGGGGGGGTGTTATCTCTTTTGTCGAAAATCAGCCGTTTTTGCTCGAACATTAAATGCCTCCAAATGGTATTTAATTAACTTCCCGGGGTGAAGAAACCCTTTTTGAGAACTCAGAGTGAGTAAATTGGCCATTTTCATGCACTTTTAACCATTCCATAAATCTTGTGTTTTGGGCCCCTGGAAGCATGAAAATCACTTTAAACATGCTAATTTTAGCTCTAACACTGATGATCCACCTACAAATGTGAACTGACGTTCAAAAATAAAACATTTGAAAACGGACCATTTTCCACATTTCTGAAGCATGACGTAATGGGGGGGTGTTATCTCTTTTGTCGAAAATCAGCCGTTTTTGCTCGAACATTAAATGCCTCCAAATGGTATTTAATTAACTTCCCGGGGTGAAGAAACCCTTTTTGAGAACTCAGAGTGAGTAAATTGGCCATTTTCATGCACTTTTAACCATTCCATAAATCTTGTGTTTTGGGCCCCTGGAAGCATGAAAATCACTTTAAACATACTAATTTTAGCTCTAACACTGATGATCCACCTACAAATGTGAACTGACGTTCAAAAATAAAACATTAGAAAACGGACCATTTTCCACATTTCTGAAGCATGACGTAATGGGGGGGTGTTATCTCTTTTGTCGAAAATCAGCCGTTTTTGCTCGAACATTAAATGCCTCCAAATGGTATTTAATTAACTTCCCGAGCCCCTGGAAGCATGAAAATCACTTTAAACATGCTAATTTTAGCTCTAACACTGATGATCCACCTACAAATGTGAACTGACGTTCAAAAATAAAACATTTGAAAACGGACCATTTTCCACATTTCTGAAGCATGACGTAATGGGGGGGTGTTATCTCTTTTGTCGAAAATCAGCCGTTTTTGCTCGAACATTAAATGCCTCCAAATGGTATTTAATTAACTTCCCGAGGCCCCTGGAAGCATGAAAATCACTTTAAACATGCTAATTTTAGCTCTAACACTGATGATCCACCTACAAATGTGAACTGACGTTCAAAAATAAAACATTTGAAAACGGACCATTTTCCACATTTCTGAAGCATGACGTAATGGGGGGGTGTTATCTCTTTTGTCGAAAATCAGCCGTTTTTGCTCGAACATTAAATGCCTCCAAATGGTATTTAATTAACTTCCCGGGGTGAAGAAACCCTTTTTGAGAACTCAGAGTGAGTAAATTGGCCATTTTCATGCACTTTTAACCATTCCATAAATCTTGTGTTTTGGGCCCCTGGAAGCATGAAAATCACTTTAAACATGCTAATTTTAGCTCTAACACTGATGATCCACCTACAAATGTGAACTGACGTTCAAAAATAAAACATTTGAAAACGGACCATTTTCCACATTTCTGAAGCATGACGTAATGGGGGGGTGTTATCTCTTTTGTCGAAAATCAGCCGTTTTTGCTCGAACATTAAATGCCTCCAAATGGTATTTATTTCACTTCCCGAGCCCCTGGAAGCATGAAAATCACTTTAAACATGCTAATTTTAGCTCTAACACTGATGATCCACCTACAAATGTGAACTGACGTTCAAAAATAAAACATTTGAAAACGGACCATTTTCCACATTTCTGAAGCATGACGTAATGGGGGGGTGTTATCTCTTTTGTCGAAAATCAGCCGTTTTTGCTCGAACATTAAATGCCTCCAAATGGTATTTAATTAACTTCCCGGGGTGAAGAAACCCTTTTTGAGAACTCAGAGTGAGTAAATTGGCCATTTTCATGCACTTTTAACCATTCCATAAATCTTGTGTTTTGGGCCCCTGGAAGCATGAAAATCACTTTAAACATGCTAATTTTAGCTCTAACACTGATGATCCACCTACAAATGTGAACTGACGTTCAAAAATAAAACATTTGAAAACGGACCATTTTCCACATTTCTGAAGCATGACGTAATGGGGGGGTGTTATCTCTTTTGTCGAAAATCAGCCGTTTTTGCTCGAACATTAAATGCCTCCAAATGGTATTTAATTAACTTCCCGGGGTGAAGAAACCCTTTTTGAGAACTCAGAGTGAGTAAATTGGCCATTTTCATGCACTTTTAACCATTCCATAAATCTTGTGTTTTGGGCCCCTAGAAGCATGAAAATCACTTTAAACATGCTAATTTTAGCTCTAACACTGATGATCCACCTACAAATGTGAACTGACGTTCAAAAATAAAACATTTGAAAACGGACCATTTTCCACATTTCTGAAGCATGACGTAATGGGGGGGTGTTATCTCTTTTGTCGAAAATCAGCCGTTTTTGCTCGAACATTAAATGCCTCCAAATGGTATTTAATTAACTTCCCGGGGTGAAGAAACCCTTTTTGAGAACTCAGAGTGAGTAAATTGGCCATTTTCATGCACTTTTAACCATTCCATAAATCTTGTGTTTTGGGCCCCTGGAAGCATGAAAATCACTTTAAACATGCTAATTTTAGCTCTAACACTGATGATCCACCTACAAATGTGAACTGACGTTCAAAAATAAAACATTTGAAAACGGACCATTTTCCACATTTCTGAAGCATGACGTAATGGGGGGGTGTTATCTCTTTTGTCGAAAATCAGCCGTTTTTGCTCGAACATTAAATGCCTCCAAATGGTATTTAATTAACTTCCCGAGCCCCTGGAAGCATGAAAATCACTTTAAACATGCTAATTTTAGCTCTAACACTGATGATCCACCTACAAATGTGAACTGACGTTCAAAAATAAAACATTTGAAAACGGACCATTTTCCACATTTCTGAAGCATGACGTAATGGGGGGTGTTATCTCTTTTGTCGAAAATCAGCCGTTTTTGCTCGAACATTAAATGCCTCCAAATGGTATTTAATTAACTTCCCCGGGTGAAGAACCCCTTTTTGAGAACTCAGAGTGAGTAAATTGGCCATTTTCATGCACTTTTAACCATTCCATAAATCTTGTGTTTTGGGCCCCTGGAAGCATGAAAATCACTTTAAACATGCTAATTTTAGCTCTAACACTGATGATCCACCTACAAATGTGAACTGACGTTCAAAAATAAAACATTTGAAAACGGACCATTTTCCACATTTCTGAAGCATGACGTAATGGGGGGGTGTTATCTCTTTTGTCGAAAATCAGCCGTTTTTGCTCGAACATTAAATGCCTCCAAATGGTATTTAATTAACTTCCCGGGGTGAAGAAACCCTTTTTGAGAACTCAGAGTGAGTAAATTGGCCATTTTCATGCACTTTTAACCATTCCATAAATCTTGTGTTTTGGGCCCCTGGAAGCATGAAAATCACTTTAAACATGCTAATTTTAGCTCTAACACTGATGATCCACCTACAAATGTGAACTGACGATCAAAAATAAAACATTTGAAAACGGACCATTTTCCACATTTCTGAAGCATGACGTAATGGGGGGGTGTTATCTCTTTTGTCGAAAATCAGCCGTTTTTGCTCCAACATTAAATGCCTCCAAATGGTATTTAATTAACTTCCCGAGCGCCTGGAAGCATGAAAATCACTTTAAACATGCTAATTTTAGCTCTAACACTGATGATCCACCTACAAATGTGAACTGACGTTCAAAAATAAAACATTTGAAAACGGACCATTTTCCACATTTCTGAAGCATGACGTAATGGGGGGGTGTTATCTCTTTTGTCGAAAATCAGCCGTTTTTGCTCGAACATTAAATGCCTCCAAATGGTATTTAATTAACTTCCCGAGCCCCTGGAAGCATGAAAATCACTTTAAACATGCTAATTTTAGCTCTAACACTGATGATCCACCTACGAATGTGAACTGACGCTCAAAAATAAAACATTTGAAAACGGACCATTTTCCACATTTCTGAAGCATGACGTAATGGGGGGGTGTTATCTCTTTTGTCGAAAATCAGCCGTTTTTGCTCGAACATTAAATGCCTCCAAATGGTATTTAATTAACTTCCCGAGCCCCTGGAAGCATGAAAATCACTTTAAACATGCTAATTTTAGCTCTAACACTGATGATCCACCTACAAATGTGAACTGACGTTCAAAAATAAAACATTTGAAAACGGACCATTTTCCACATTTCTGAAGCATGACGTAATGGGGGGGTGTTATCTCTTTTGTCGAAAATCAGCCGTTTTTGCTCGAACATTAAATGCCTCCAAATGGTATTTAATTAACTTCCCGGGGTGAAGAAACCCTTTTTGAGAACTCAGAGTGAGTAAATTGGCCATTTTCATGCACTTTTAACCATTCCATAAATCTTGTGTTTTGGGCCCCTGGAAGCATGAAAATCACTTTAAACATGCTAATTTTAGCTCTAACACTGATGATCCACCTACAAATGTGAACTGACGTTCAAAAATAAAACATTTGAAAACGGACCATTTTCCACATTTCTGAAGCATGACGTAATGGGGGGGTGTTATCTCTTTTGTCGAAAATCAGCCGTTTTTGCTCGAACATTAAATGCCTCCAAATGGTATTTAATTAACTTCCCGGGGTGAAGAAACCCTTTTTGAGAACTCAGAGTGAGTAAATTGGCCATTTTCATGCACTTTTAACCATTCCATAAATCTTGTGTTTTGGGCCCCTGGAAGCATGAAAATCACTTTAAACATGCTAATTTTAGCTCTAACACTGATGATCCACCTACAAATGTGAACTGACGTTCAAAAATAAAACATTTGAAAACGGACCATTTTCCACATTTCTGAAGCATGACGTAATGGGGGGGTGTTATCTCTTTTGTCGAAAATCAGCCGTTTTTGCTCGAACATTAAATGCCTCCAAATGGTATTTAATTAACTTCCCGAGCCCCTGGAAGCATGAAAATCACTTTAAACATGCTAATTTTAGCTCTAACACTGATGATCCACCTACAAATGTGAACTGACGTTCAAAAATAAAACATTTGAAAACGGACCATTTTCCACATTTCTGAAGCATGACGTAATGGGGGGGTGTTATCTCTTTTGTCGAAAATCAGCCGTTTTTGCTCGAACATTAAATGCCTCCAAATGGTATTTAATTAACTTCCCGAGCCCCTGGAAGCATGAAAATCACTTTAAACATGCTAATTTTAGCTCTAACACTGATGATCCACCTACAAATGTGAACTGACGTTCAAAAATAAAACATTTGAAAACGGACCATTTTCCACATTTCTGAAGCATGACGTAATGGGGGGGTGTTATCTCTTTTGTCGAAAATCAGCCGTTTTTGCTCGAACATTAAATGCCTCCAAATGGTATTTAATTAACTTCCCGAGCCCCTGGAAGCATGAAAATCACTTTAAACATGCTAATTTTAGCTCTAACACTGATGATCCACCTACAAATGTGAACTGACGTTCAAAAATAAAACATTTGAAAACGGACCATTTTCCACATTTCTGAAGCATGACGTAATGGGGGGGTGTTATCTCTTTTGTCGAAAATCAGCCGTTTTTGCTCGAACATTAAATGCCTCCAAATGGTATTTAATTAACTTCCCGGGGTGAAGAAACCCTTTTTGAGAACTCAGAGTGAGTAATTGGCCATTTTCATGCACTTTTAACCATTCCATAAATCTTGTGTTTTGGGCCCCTGGAAGCATGAAAATCACTTTAAACATGCTAATTTTAGCTCTAACACTGATGATCCACCTACAAATGTGAACTGACGTTCAAAAATAAAACATTTGAAAACGGACCATTTTCCACATTTCTGAAGCATGACGTAATGGGGGGGGGTTATCTCTTTTGTCGAAAATCAGCCGTTTTTGCTCGAACATTAAATGCCTCCAAATGGTATTTAATTAACTTCCCGGGGTGAAGAAACCCTTTTTGAGAACTCAGAGTGAGTAAATTGGCCATTTTCATGCACTTTTAACCATTCCATAAATCTTGTGTTTTGGGCCCCTGGAAGCATGAAAATCACTTTAAACATGCTAATTTTAGCTCTAACACTGATGATCCACCTACAAATGTGAACTGACGTTCAAAAATAAAACATTTGAAAACGGACCATTTTCCACATTTCTGAAGCATGACGTAATGGGGGGGTGTTATCTCTTTTGTCGAAAATCAGCCGTTTTTGCTCCAACATTAAATGCCTCCAAATGGTATTTAATTAACTTCCCGAGCCCCTGGAAGCATGAAAATCACTTTAAACATGCTAATTTTAGCTCTAACACTGATGATCCACCTACAAATGTGAACTGACGTTCAAAAATAAAACATTTGAAAACGGACCATTTTCCACATTTCTGAAGCATGACGTAATGGGGGGGTGTTATCTCTTTTGTCGAAAATCAGCCGTTTTTGCTCGAACATTAAATGCCTCCAAATGGTATTTAATTAACTTCCCGAGCCCCTGGAAGCATGAAAATCACTTTAAACATGCTAATTTTAGCTCTAACACTGATGATCCACCTACAAATGTGAACTGACGTTCAAAAATAAAACATTTGAAAACGGACCATTTTCCACATTTCTGAAGCATGACGTAATGGGGGGGTGTTATCTCTTTTGTCGAAAATCAGCCGTTTTTGCTCGAACATTAAATGCCTCCAAATGGTATTTAATTAACTTCCCGGGGTGAAGAAACCCTTTTTGAGAACTCAGAGTGAGTAAATTGGCCATTTTCATGCACTTTTAACCATTCCATAAATCTTGTGTTTTGGGCCCCTGGAAGCATGAAAATCACTTTAAACATGCTAATTTTAGCTCTAACACTGATGATACACCTACAAATGTGAACTGACGTTCAAAAATAAAACATTTGAAAACGGACCATTTTCCACATTTCTGAAGCATGACGTAATGGGGGGTGTTATCTCTTTTGTCGAAAATCAGCAGTTTTTGCTCGAACATTAAATGCCTCCAAATGGTATTTAATTAACTTCCCGAGCCCCTGGAAGCATGAAAATCACTTTAAACATGCTAATTTTAGCTCTAACACTGATGATCCACCTACAAATGTGAACTGACGTTCAAAAATAAAACATTTGAAAACGGACCATTTTCCACATTTCTGAAGCATGACGTAATGGGGGGGTGTTATCTCTTTTGTCGAAAATCAGCCGTTTTTGCTCGAACATTAAATGCCTCCAAATGGTATTTATTTCACTTCCCGAGCCCCTGGAAGCATGAAAATCACTTTAAACATGCTAATTTTAGCTCTAACACTGATGATCCACCTACAAATGTGAACTGACGTTCAAAAATAAAACATTTGAAAACGGACCATTTTCCACATTTCTGAAGCATGACGTAATGGGGGGGTGTTATCTCTTTTGTCGAAAATCAGCCGTTTTTGCTCGAACATTAAATGCCTCCAAATGGTATTTAATTAACTTCCCGGGGTGAAGAAACCCTTTTTGAGAACTCAGAGTGAGTAAATTGGAAATTTTCATGCACTTTTAACCATTCCATAAATCTTGTGTTTTGGGCCCCTGGAAGCATGAAAATCACTTTAAACATGCTAATTTTAGCTCTAACACTGATGATCCACCTACAAATGTGAACTGACGTTCAAAAATAAAACATTTGAAAATGGACCATTTTCCACATTTCTGAAGCATGACGTAATGGGGGGGTGTTATCTCTTTTGTCGAAAATCAGCCGTTTTTGCTCGAACATTAAATGCCTCCAAATGGTATTTATTTCACTTCCCGAGCCCCTGGAAGCATGAAAATCACTTTAAACATGCTAATTTTAGCTCTAACACTGATGATCCACCTACAAATGTGAACTGACGTTCAAAAATAAAACATTTGAAAACGGACCATTTTCCACATTTCTGAAGCATGACGTAATGGGGGGTGTTATCTCTTTTGTCGAAAATCAGCCGTTTTTGCTCGAACATTAAATGCCTCCAAATGGTATTTAATTAACTTCCCGGGGTGAAGAAACCCTTTTTGAGAACTCAGAGTGAGTAAATTGGCCATTTTCATGCACTTTTAACCATTCCATAAATCTTGTGTTTTGGGCCCCTGGAAGCATGAAAATCACTTTAAACATGCTAATTTTAGCTCTAACACTGATGATCCACCTACAAATGTGAACTGACGTTCAAAATAAAACATTTGAAAACGGACCATTTTCCACATTTCTGAAGCATGACGTAATGGGGGGGTGTTATCTCTTTTGTCGAAAATCAGCCGTTTTTGCTCGAACATTAAATGCCTCCAAATGGTATTTATTTCACTTCCCGAGCCCCTGGAAGCATGAAAATCACTTTAAACATGCTAATTTTAGCTCTAACACTGATGATCCACCTACAAATGTGAACTGACGTTCAAAAATAAAACATTTGAAAACGGACCATTTTCCACATTTCTGAAGCATGACGTAATTGTTATCTCTTTTGTCGAAAATCAGCCGTTTTTGCTCGAACATTAAATGCCTCCAAATGGTATTTAATTAACTTCCCGGGGTGAAGAAACCCTTTTTGAGAACTCAGAGTGAGTAAATTGGCCATTTACATGCACTTTTAACCATTCCATAAATCTTGTGTTTTGGGCCCCTGGAAGCATGAAAATCACTTTAAACATGCTAATTTTAGCTCTAACACTGATGATCCACCTACAAATGTGAACTGACGTTCAAAAATAAAACATTTGAAAACGGACCATTTTCCACATTTCTGAAGCATGACGTAATGGGGGGGTGTTATCTCTTTTGTCGAAAATCAGCCGTTTTTGCTCGAACATTAAATGCCTCCAAATGGTATTTAATTAACTTCCCGAGCCCCTGGAAGCATGAAAATCACTTTAAACATGCTAATTTTAGCTCTAACACTGATGATCCACCTACAAATGTGAACTGACGTTCAAAAATAAAACATTTGAAAACGGACCATTTTCCACATTTCTGAAGCATGACGTAATGGGGGGGTGTTATCTCTTTTGTCGAAAATCAGCCGTTTTTGCTCGAACATTAAATGCCTCCAAATGGTATTTATTTCACTTCCCGAGCCCCTGGAAGCATGAAAATCACTTTAAACATGCGAATTTTAGCTCTAACACTGATGATCCACCTACAAATGTGAACTGACGTTCAAAAATAAAACATTTGAAAACGGACCATTTTCCACATTTCTGAAGCATGACGTAATGGGGGGGTGTTATCTCTTTTGTCGAAAATCAGCCGTTTTTGCTCGAACATTAAATGCCTCCAAATGGTATTTAATTAACTTCCCGGGGTGAAGAAACCCTTTTTGAGAACTCAGAGTGAGTAAATTGGCCATTTTCATGCACTTTTAACCATTCCATAAATCTTGTGTTTTGGGCCCCTGGAAGCATGAAAATCACTTTAAACATGCTAATTGTAGCTCTAACACTGATGATCCACCTACAAATGTGAACTGACGTTCAAAAATAAAACATTTGAAAACTGACCATTTTCCACATTTCTGAAGCATGACGTAATGGGGGGGTGTTATCTCTTTTGTCGAAAATCAGCCGTTTTTGCTCGAACATTAAATGCCTCCAAATGGTATTTAATTAACTTCCCGGGGTGAAGAAACCCTTTTTGAGAACTCAGAGTGAGTAAATTGGCCATTTTCATGCACTTTTAACCATTCCATACATCTTGTGTTTTGGGCCCCTGGAAGCATGAAAATCACTTTAAACATGCTAATTTTAGCTCTAACACTGATGATCCACCTACAAATGTGAACTGACGTTCAAAAATAAAACATTTGAAAACGGACCATTTTCCACATTTCTGAAGCATGACGTAATGGGGGGGGTGTTATCTCTTTTGTCGAAAATCAGCCGTTTTTGCTCGAACATTAAATGCCTCCAAATGGTATTTAATTAACTTCCCGAGCCCCTGGAAGCATGAAAATCACTTTAAACATGCTAATTTTAGCTCTAACACTGATGATCCACCTACAAATGTGAACTGACGTTCAAAAATAAAACATTTGAAAACGGACCATTTTCCACATTTCTGAAGCATGACGTAATGGGGGGGTATTATCTCTTTTGTCGAAAATCAGCCGTTTTTGCTCGAACATTAAATGCCTCCAAATGGTATTTAATTAACTTCCCGGGGTGAAGAAACCCTTTTTGAGAACTCAGAGTGAGTAAATTGGCCATTTTCATGCACTTTTAACCATTCCATAAATCTTGTGTTTTGGGCCCCTGGAAGCATGAAAATCACTTTAAACATGCTAATTTTAGCTCTAACACTGATGATACACCTACAAATGTGAACTGACGTTCAAAAATAAAACATTTGAAAACGGACCATTTTCCACATTTCTGAAGCATGACGTAATGGGGGGGTGTTATCTCTTTTGTCGAAAATCAGCCGTTTTTGCTCGAACATTAAATGCCTCCAAATGGTATTTAATTAACTTCCCGAGCCCCTGGAAGCATGAAAATCACTTTAAACATGCTAATTTTAGCTCTAACACTGATGATCCACCTACAAATGTGAACTGACGTTCAAAAATAAAACATTTGAAAACGGACCATTTTCCACATTTCTGAAGCATGACGTAATGGGGGGGTGTTATCTCTTTTGTCGAAAATCAGCCGTTTTTGCTCGAACATTAAATGCCTCCAAATGGTATTTAATTAACTTCCCGGGGTGAAGAAACCCTTTTTGAGAACTCAGAGTGAGTAAATTGGCCATTTTCATGCACTTTTAACCATTCCATAAATCTTGTGTTTTGGGCCCCTGGAAGCATGAAAATCACTTTAAACATGCTAATTTTAGCTCTAACACTGATGATACACCTACAAATGTGAACTGACGTTCAAAAATAAAACATTTGAAAACGGACCATTTTCCACATTTCTGAAGCATGACGTAATGGGGGGGTGTTATCTCTTTTGTCGAAAATCAGCCGTTTTTGCTCGAACATTAAATGCCTCCAAATGGTATTTATTTCACTTCCCGAGCCCCTGGAAGCATGAAAATCACTTTAAACATGCTAATTTTAGCTCTAACACTGATGATCCACCTACAAATGTGAACTGACGTTCAAAAATAAAACATTTGAAAACGGACCATTTTCCACATTTCTGAAGCATGACGTAATTGTTATCTCTTTTGTCGAAAATCAGCCGTTTTTGCTCGAACATTAAATGCCTCCAAATGGTATTTAATTAACTTCCCGGGGTGAAGAAACCCTTTTTGAGAACTCAGAGTGAGTAAATTGGCCATTTTCATGCACTTTTAACCATTCCATAAATCTTGTGTTTTGGGCCCCTGGAAGCATGAAAATCACTTTAAACATGCTAATTTTAGCTCTAACACTGATGATCCACCTACAAATGTGAACTGACGTTCAAAAATAAAACATTTGAAAACGGACCATTTTCCACATTTCTGAAGCATGACGTAATGGGGGGGGGTGTTATCTCTTTTGTCGAAAATCAGCCGTTTTTGCTCGAACATTAAATGCCTCCAAATGGTATTTAATTAACTTCCCGAGCCCCTGGAAGCATGAAAATCACTTTAAACATGCTAATTTTAGCTCTAACACTGATGATCCACCTACAAATGTGAACTGACGTTCAAAAATAAAACATTTGAAAACGGACCATTTTCCACATTTCTGAAGCATGACGTAATGGGGGGGTGTTATCTCTTTTGTCGAAAATCAGCCGTTTTTGCTCGAACATTAAATGCCTCCAAATGGTATTTAATTAACTTCCCGGGGTGAAGAAACCCTTTTTGAGAACTCAGAGTGAGTAAATTGGCCATTTTCATGCACTTTTAACCATTCCATAAATCTTGTGTTTTGGGCCCCTGGAAGCATGAAAATCACTTTAAACATGCTAATTTTAGCTCTAACACTGATGATCCACCTACAAATGTGAACTGACGTTCAAAAATAAAACATTTGAAAACGGACCATTTTCCACATTTCTGAAGCATGACGTAATGGGGGGGTGTTATCTCTTTTGTCGAAAATCAGCCGTTTTTGCTCGAACATTAAATGCCTCCAAATGGTATTTAATTAACTTCCCGGGGTGAAGAAACCCTTTTTGAGAACTCAGAGTGAGTAAATTGGCCATTTTCATGCACTTTTAACCATTCCATAAATCTTGTGTTTTGGGCCCCTGGAAGCATGAAAATCACTTTAAACATGCTAATTTTAGCTCTAACACTGATGATCCACCTACAAATGTGAACTGACGTTCAAAAATAAAACATTTGAAAACGGACCATTTTCCACATTTCTGAAGCATGACGTAATGGGGGGGTGTTATCTCTTTTGTCGAAAATCAGCCGTTTTTGCTCGAACATTAAATGCCTCCAAATGGTATTTAATTAACTTCCCGAGCCCCTGGAAGCATGAAAATCACTTTAAACATGCTAATTTTAGCTCTAACACTGATGATCCACCTACAAATGTGAACTGACGTTCAAAAATAAAACATTTGAAAACGGACCATTTTCCACATTTCTGAAGCATGACGTAATGGGGGGGTGTTATCTCTTTTGTCGAAAATCAGCCGTTTTTGCTCGAACATTAAATGCCTCCAAATGGTATTTAATTAACTTCCCGGGGTGAAGAACCCCTTTTTGAGAACTCAGAGTGAGTAAATTGGCCATTTTCATGCACTTTTAACCATTCCATAAATCTTGTGTTTTGGGCCCCTGGAAGCATGAAAATCACTTTAAACATGCTAATTTTAGGTCTAACACTGATGATCCACCTACAAATGTGAACTGACGTTCAAAAATAAAACATTTGAAAACGGACCATTTTCTACATTTCTGAAGCATGACGTAATGGGGGGTGTTATCTCTTTTGTCGAAAATCAGCCGTTTTTGCTCGAACATTAAATGCCTCCAAATGGTATTTAATTAACTTCCCGAGCCCCTGGAAGCATGAAAATCAGTTTAAACATGCTAATTTTAGCTCTAACACTGATGATCCACCTACAAATGTGAACTGACGTTCAAAAATAAAACATTTGAAAACGGACCATTTTCCACATTTCTGAAGCATGACGTAATGGGGGGGTGTTATCTCTTTTGTCGAAAATCAGCCGTTTTTGCTCGAACATTAAATGCCTCCAAATGGTATTTAATTAACTTCCCGAGCCCCTGGAAGCATGAAAATCACTTTAAACATGCTAATTTTAGCTCTAACACTGATGATCCATCTACAAATGTGAACTGACGTTCAAAAATAAAACATTTGAAAACGGACCATTTTCCACATTTCTGAAGCATGACGTAATGGGGGGGTGTTATCTCTTTTGTCGAAAATCAGCCGTTTTTGCTCGAACATTAAATGCCTCCAAATGGTATTTAATTAACTTCCCGGGGTGAAGAAACCCTTTTTGAGAACTCAGAGTGAGTAAATTGGCCATTTTCATGCACTTTTAACCATTCCATAAATCTTGTGTTTTGGGCCCCTGGAAGCATGAAAATCACTTTAAACATGCTAATTTTAGCTCTAACACTGATGATACACCTACAAATGTGAACTGATGTTCAAAAATAAAACATTTGAAAACGGACCATTTTCCACATTTCTGAAGCATGACGTAATGGGGGGGTGTTATCTCTTTTGTCGAAAATCAGCCGTTTTTGCTCGAACATTAAATGCCTCCAAATGGTATTTAATTAACTTCCCGAGCCCCTGGAAGCATGAAAATCACTTTAAACATGCTAATTTTAGCTCTAACACTGATGATCCACCTACAAATGTGAACTGACGTTCAAAAATAAAACATTTGAAAACGGACCATTTTCCACATTTCTGAAGCATGACGTAATGGGGGGGGTGTTATCTCTTTTGTCGAAAATCAGCCGTTTTTGCTCGAACATTAAATGCCTCCAAATGGTATTTATTTCACTTCCCGAGCCCCTGGAAGCATGAAAATCACTTTAAACATGCTAATTTTAGCTCTAACACTGATGATCCACCTACAAATGTGAACTGACGTTCAAAAATAAAACATTTGAAAACGGACCATTTTCCACATTTCTGAAGCATGACGTAATGGGGGGGTGTTATCTCTTTTGTCGAAAATCAGCCGTTTTTGCTCGAACATTAAATGCCTCCAAATGGTATTTAATTAACTTCCCGAGCCCCTGGAAGCATGAAAATCACTTTAAACATGCTAATTTTAGCTCTAACACTGATGATCCACCTACAAATGTGAACTGACGTTCAAAAATAAAACATTTGAAAACGGACCATTTTCCACATTTCTGAAGCATGACGTAATGGGGGGGTGTTATCTCTTTTGTCGAAAATCAGCCGTTTTTGCTCGAACATTAAATGCCTCCAAATGGTATTTAATTAACTTCCCGGGGTGAAGAACCCCTTTTTGAGAACTCAGAGTGAGTAAATTGGCCATTTTCATGCACTTTTAACCATTCCATAAATCTTGTGTTTTGGGCCCCTGGAAGCATGAAAATCACTTTAAACATGCTAATTTTAGGTCTAACACTGATGATCCACCTACAAATGTGAACTGACGTTCAAAAATAAAACATTTGAAAACGGACCATTTTCTACATTTCTGAAGCATGACGTAATGGGGGGTGTTATCTCTTTTGTCGGAAATCAGCCGTTTTTGCTCGAACATTAAATGCCTCCAAATGGTATTTAATTAACTTCCCGAGCCCCTGGAAGCATGAAAATCAGTTTAAACATGCTAATTTTAGCTCTAACACTGATGATCCACCTACAAATGTGAACTGACGTTCAAAAATAAAACATTTGAAAACGGACCATTTTCCACATTTCTGAAGCATGACGTAATGGGGGGGTGTTATCTCTTTTGTCGAAAATCAGCCGTTTTTGCTCGAACATTAAATGCCTCCAAATGGTATTTATTTCACTTCCCGAGCCCCTGGAAGCATGAAAATCACTTTAAACATGCTAATTTTAGCTCTAACACTGATGATCCACCTACAAATGTGAACTGACGTTCAAAAATAAAACATTTGAAAACGGACCATTTTCCACATTTCTGAAGCATGACGTAATGGGGGGGTGTTATCTCTTTTGTCGAAAATCAGCCGTTTTTGCTTGAACATTAAATGCCTCCAAATGGTATTTAATTAACTTCCCGGGGTGAAGAAACCCTTTTTGAGAACTCAGAGTGAGTAAATTGGCCATTTTCATGCACTTTTAACCATTCCATAAATCTTGTGTTTTGGGCCCCTGGAAGCATGAAAATCACTTTAAACATGCTAATTTTAGCTCTAACACTGATGATCCACCTACAAATGTGAACTGACGTTCAAAAATAAAACATTTGAAAACGGACCATTTTCCACATTTCTGAAGCATGACGTAATGGGGGGGTGTTATCTCTTTTGTCGAAAATCAGCCGTTTTTGCTCGAACATTAAATGCCTCCAAATGGTATTTATTTCACTTCCCGAGCCCCTGGAAGCATGAAAATCACTTTAAACATGCTAATTTTAGCTCTAACACTGATGATCCACCTACAAATGTGAACTGACGTTCAAAAATAAAACATTTGAAAACGGACCATTTTCCACATTTCTGAAGCATGACGTAATGGGGGGGTGTTATCTCTTTTGTCGAAAATCAGCCGTTTTTGTTCGAACATTAAATGCCTCCAAATGGTATTTAATTAACTTCCCGGGGTGAAGAAACCCTTTTTGAGAACTCAGAGTGAGTAAATTGGCCATTTTCATGCACTTTTAACCAGTCCATAAATCTTGTGTTTTGGGCCCCTGGAAGCATGAAAATCACTTTAAACATGCTAATTTTAGCTCTAACACTGATGATCCACCTACAAATGTGAACTGACTTTCAAAAATAAAACATTTGAAAACGGACCATTTTCCACATTTCTGAAGCATGACGTAATGGGGGGGTGTTATCTCTTTTGTCGAAAATCAGCCGTTTTTGCTCGAACATTAAATGCCTCCAAATGGTATTTATTTCACTTCCCGAGCCCCTGGAAGCATGAAAATCACTTTAAACATGCTAATTTTAGCTCTAACACTGATGATCCACCTACAAATGTGAACTGATGTTCAAAAATAAAACATTTGAAAACGGACCATTTTCCACATTTCTGAAGCATGACGTAATTGTTATCTCTTTTGTCGAAAATCAGCCGTTTTTTCTCGAACATTAAATGCCTCCAAATGGTATTTAATTAACTTCCCGGGGTGAAGAAACCCTTTTTGAGAACTCAGAGTGAGTAAATTGGCCATTTTCATGCACTTTTAACCATTCCATAAATCTTGTGTTTTGGGCCCCTGGAAACATGAAAATCACTTTAAACATGCTAATTTTAGCTCTAACACTGATGATCCACCTACAAATGTGAACTGACGTTCAAAAATAAAACATTTGAAAACGGACCATTTTCCACATTTCTGAAGCATGACGTAATGGGGGGGTGTTATCTCTTTTGTCGAAAATCAGCCGTTTTTGCTCGAACATTAAATGCCTCCAAATGGTATTTAATTAACTTCCCGAGCCCCTGGAAGCATGAAAATCACTTTAAACATGCTAATTTTAGCTCTAACACTGATGATCCACCTACAAATGTGAACTGACGTTCAAAAATAAAACATTTGAAAACGGACCATTTTCCACATTTCTGAAGCATGACGTAATGGGGGGGTGTTATCTCTTTTGTCGAAAATCAGCCGTTTTTGCTCGAACATTAAATGCCTCCAAATGGTATTTAATTAACTTCCCGAGCCCCTGGAAGCATGAAAATCACTTTAAACATGCTAATTTTAGCTCTAACACTGATTATCCACCTACAAATGTGAACTGACGTTCAAAAATAAAACATTTGAAAACGGACCATTTTCCACATTTCTGAAGCATGACGTAATGGGGGGGTGTTATCTCTTTTGTCGAAAATCAGCAGTTTTTGCTCGAACATTAAATGCCTCCAAATGGTATTTAATTAACTTCCCGGGGTGAAGAACCCCTTTTTGAGAACTCAGAGTGAGTAAATTGGCCATTTTCATGCACTTTTAACCATTCCATAAATCTTGTGTTTTGGGCCCCTGGAAGCATGAAAATCACTTTAAACATGCTAATTTTAGCTCTAACACTGATTATCCACCTACAAATGTGAACTGACGTTCAAAAATAAAACATTTGAAAACGGACCATTTTCTACATTTCTGAAGCATGACGTAATGGGGGGTGTTATCTCTTTTGTCGGAAATCAGCCGTTTTTGCTCGAACATTAAATGCCTCCAAATGGTATTTAATTAACTTCCCGAGCCCCTGGAAGCATGAAAATCAGTTTAAACATGCTAATTTTAGCTCTAACACTGATGATCCACCTACAAATGTGAACTGACGTTCAAAAATAAAACATTTGAAAACGGACCATTTTCCACATTTCTGAAGCATGACGTAATGGGGGGGTGTTATCTCTTTTGTCGAAAATCAGCCGTTTTTGCTCGAACATTAAATGCCTCCAAATGGTATTTAATTAACTTCCCGAGCCCCTGGAAGCATGAAAATCACTTTAAACATGCTAATTTTAGCTCTAACACTGATGATCCATCTACAAATGTGAACTGACGTTCAAAAATAAAACATTTGAAAACGGACCATTTTCCACATTTCTGAAGCATGACGTAATGGGGGGGTGTTATCTCTTTTGTCGAAAATCAGCCGTTTTTGCTCGAACATTAAATGCCTCCAAATGGTATTTAATTAACTTCCCGGGGTGAAGAAACCCTTTTTGAGAACTCAGAGTGAGTAAATTGGCCATTTTCATGCACTTTTAACCATTCCATAAATCTTGTGTTTTGGGCCCCTGGAAGCATGAAAATCACTTTAAACATGCTAATTTTAGCTCTAACACTGATGATACACCTACAAATGTGAACTGATGTTCAAAAATAAAACATTTGAAAACGGACCATTTTCCACATTTCTGAAGCATGACGTAATGGGGGGGTGTTATCTCTTTTGTCGAAAATCAGCCGTTTTTGCTCGAACATTAAATGCCTCCAAATGGTATTTAATTAACTTCCCGAGCCCCTGGAAGCATGAAAATCACTTTAAACATGCTAATTTTAGCTCTAACACTGATGATCCACCTACAAATGTGAACTGACGTTCAAAAATAAAACATTTGAAAACGGACCATTTTCCACATTTCTGAAGCATGACGTAATGGGGGGGGTGTTATCTCTTTTGTCGAAAATCAGCCGTTTTTGCTCGAACATTAAATGCCTCCAAATGGTATTTATTTCACTTCCCGAGCCCCTGGAAGCATGAAAATCACTTTAAACATGCTAATTTTAGCTCTAACACTGATGATCCACCTACAAATGTGAACTGACGTTCAAAAATAAAACATTTGAAAACGGACCATTTTCCACATTTCTGAAGCATGACGTAATGGGGGGGTGTTATCTCTTTTGTCGAAAATCAGCCGTTTTTGCTCGAACATTAAATGCCTCCAAATGGTATTTAATTAACTTCCCGAGCCCCTGGAAGCATGAAAATCACTTTAAACATGCTAATTTTAGCTCTAACACTGATGATCCACCTACAAATGTGAACTGACGTTCAAAAATAAAACATTTGAAAACGGACCATTTTCCACATTTCTGAAGCATGACGTAATGGGGGGGTGTTATCTCTTTTGTCGAAAATCAGCCGTTTTTGCTCGAACATTAAATGCCTCCAAATGGTATTTAATTAACTTCCCGGGGTGAAGAACCCCTTTTTGAGAACTCAGAGTGAGTAAATTGGCCATTTTCATGCACTTTTAACCATTCCATAAATCTTGTGTTTTGGGCCCCTGGAAGCATGAAAATCACTTTAAACATGCTAATTTTAGGTCTAACACTGATGATCCACCTACAAATGTGAACTGACGTTCAAAAATAAAACATTTGAAAACGGACCATTTTCTACATTTCTGAAGCATGACGTAATGGGGGGTGTTATCTCTTTTGTCGGAAATCAGCCGTTTTTGCTCGAACATTAAATGCCTCCAAATGGTATTTAATTAACTTCCCGAGCCCCTGGAAGCATGAAAATCAGTTTAAACATGCTAATTTTAGCTCTAACACTGATGATCCACCTACAAATGTGAACTGACGTTCAAAAATAAAACATTTGAAAACGGACCATTTTCCACATTTCTGAAGCATGACGTAATGGGGGGGTGTTATCTCTTTTGTCGAAAATCAGCCGTTTTTGCTCGAACATTAAATGCCTCCAAATGGTATTTATTTCACTTCCCGAGCCCCTGGAAGCATGAAAATCACTTTAAACATGCTAATTTTAGCTCTAACACTGATGATCCACCTACAAATGTGAACTGACGTTCAAAAATAAAACATTTGAAAACGGACCATTTCCCACATTTCTGAAGCATGACGTAATGGGGGGGTGTTATCTCTTTTGTCGAAAATCAGCCGTTTTTGCTCGAACATTAAATGACTCCAAATGGTATTTAATTAACTTCCCGGGGTGAAGAAACCCTTTTTGAGAACTCAGAGTGAGTAAATTGGCCATTTTCATGCACTTTTAACCATTCCATAAATCTTGTGTTTTGGGCCCCTGGAAGCATGAAAATCACTTTAAACATGCTAATTTTAGCTCTAACACTGATGATCCACCTACAAATGTGAACTGACGTTCAAAAATAAAACATTTGAAAACGGACCATTTTCCACATTTCTGAAGCATGACGTAATGGGGGGGTGTTATCTCTTTTGTCGAAAATCAGCCGTTTTTGCTCGAACATTAAATGCCTCCAAATGGTATTTATTTCACTTCCCGAGCCCCTGGAAGCATGAAAATCACTTTAAACATGCTAATTTTAGCTCTAACACTGATGATCCACCTACAAATGTGAACTGACGTTCAAAAATAAAACATTTGAAAACGGACCATTTTCCACATTTCTGAAGCATGACGTAATGGGGGGGTGTTATCTCTTTTGTCGAAAATCAGCCGTTTTTGTTCGAACATTAAATGCCTCCAAATGGTATTTAATTAACTTCCCGGGGTGAAGAAACCCTTTTTGAGAACTCAGAGTGAGTAAATTGGCCATTTTCATGCACTTTTAACCAGTCCATAAATCTTGTGTTTTGGGCCCCTGGAAGCATGAAAATCACTTTAAACATGCTAATTTTAGCTCTAACACTGATGATCCACCTACAAATGTGAACTGACTTTCAAAAATAAAACATTTGAAAACGGACCATTTTCCATATTTCTGAAGCATGACGTAATGGGGGGGTGTTATCTCTTTTGTCGAAAATCAGCCGTTTTTGCTCGAACATTAAATGCCTCCAAATGGTATTTATTTCACTTCCCGAGCCCCTGGAAGCATGAAAATCACTTTAAACATGCTAATTTTAGCTCTAACACTGATGATCCACCTACAAATGTGAACTGACGTTCAAAAATAAAACATTTGAAAACGGACCATTTTCCACATTTCTGAAGCATGACGTAATTGTTATCTCTTTTGTCGAAAATCAGCCGTTTTTGCTCGAACATTAAATGCCTCCAAATGGTATTTAATTAACTTCCCGGGGTGAAGAAACCCTTTTTGAGAACTCAGAGTGAGTAAATTGGCCATTTTCATGCACTTTTAACCATTCCATAAATCTTGTGTTTTGGGCCCCTGGAAGCATGAAAATCACTTTAAACATGCTAATTTTAGCTCTAACACTGATGATCCACCTACAAATGTGAACTGACGTTCAAAAATAAAACATTTGAAAACGGACCATTTTCCACATTTCTGAAGCATGACGTAATGGGGGGGTGTTATCTCTTTTGTCGAAAATCAGCCGTTTTTGCTCGAACATTAAATGCCTCCAAATGGTATTTAATTAACTTCCCGAGCCCCTGGAAGCATGAAAATCACTTTAAACATGCTAATTTTAGCTCTAACACTGATGATCCACCTACAAATGTGAACTGACGTTCAAAAATAAAACATTTGAAAACGGACCATTTTCCACATTTCTGAAGCATGACGTAATGGGGGGGTGTTATCTCTTTTGTCGAAAATCAGCCGTTTTTGCTCGAACATTAAATGCCTCCAAATGGTATTTAATTAACTTCCCGAGCCCCTGGAAGCATGAAAATCACTTTAAACATGCTAATTTTAGCTCTAACACTGATTATCCACCTACAAATGTGAACTGACGTTCAAAAATAAAACATTTGAAAACGGACCATTTTCCACATTTCTGAAGCATGACGTAATGGGGGGGTGTTATCTCTTTTGTCGAAAATCAGCCGTTTTTGCTCGAACATTAAATGCCTCCAAATGGTATTTAATTAACTTCCCGGGGTGAAGAACCCCTTTTTGAGAACTCAGAGTGAGTAAATTGGCCATTTTCATGCACTTTTAACCATTCCATAAATCTTGTGTTTTGGGCCCCTGGAAGCATGAAAATCACTTTAAACATGCTAATTTTAGGTCTAACACTGATGATCCACCTACAAATGTGAACTGACGTTCAAAAATAAAACATTTGAAAACGGACCATTTTCCACATTTCTGAAGCATGACGTAATGGGGGGGTGTTATCTCTTTTGTCGAAAATCAGCCGTTTTTGCTCGAACATTAAATGCCTCCAAATGGTATTTAATTAACTTCCCGGGGTGAAGAAACCCTTTTTGAGAACTCAGAGTGAGTAAATTGGCCATTTTCATGCACTTTTAACCATTCCATAAATCTTGTGTTTTGGGCCCCTGGAAGCATGAAAATCACTTTAAACATGCTAATTTTAGCTCTAACACTGATGATCCACCTACAAATGTGAACTGACGTTCAAAAATAAAACATTTGAAAACGGACCATTTTCCACATTTCTGAAGCATGACGTAATGGGGGGATGTTATCTCTTTTGTCGAAAATCAGCCATTTTTGCTCCAACATTAAATGCCTCCAAATGGTATTTAATTAACTTCCCGAGCCCCTGGAAGCATGAAAATCACTTTAAACATGCTAATTTTAGCTCTAACACTGATGATCCACCTACAAATGTGAACTGACGTTCAAAAATAAAACATTTGAAAACGGACCATTTTCCACATTTCTGAAGCATGACGTAATGGGGGGGTGTTATCTCTTTTGTCGAAAATCAGCCGTTTTTGCTCGAACATTAAATGCCTCCAAATGGTATTTAATTAACTTCCCGAGCCCCTGGAAGCATGAAAATCACTTTAAACATGCTAATTTTAGCTCTAACACTGATGATCCACCTACGAATGTGAACTGACGTTCAAAAATAAAACATTTGAAAACGGACCATTTTCCACATTTCTGAAGCATGACGTAATGGGGGGGTGTTATCTCTTTTGTCGAAAATCAGCCGTTTTTGCTCGAACATTAAATGCCTCCAAATGGTATTTAATTAACTTCCCGAGCCCCTGGAAGCATGAAAATCACTTTAAACATGCTAATTTTAGCTCTAACACTGATGATCCACCTACAAATGTGAACTGACGTTCAAAAATAAAACATTTGAAAACGGACCATTTTCCACATTTCTGAAGCATGACGTAATGGGGGGGTGTTATCTCTTTTGTCGAAAATCAGCCGTTTTTGCTCGAACATTAAATGCCTCCAAATGGTATTTAATTAACTTCCCGGGGTGAAGAAACCCTTTTTGAGAACTCAGAGTGAGTAAATTGGCCATTTTCATGCACTTTTAACCATTCCATAAATCTTGTGTTTTGGGCCCCTGGAAGCATGAAAATCACTTTAAACATGCTAATTTTAGCTCCAACACTGATGATCCACCTACAAATGTGAACTGACGTTCAAAAATAAAACATTTGAAAACGGACCATTTTCCACATTTCTGAAGCATGACGTAATGGGGGGGTGTTATCTCTTTTGTCGAAAATCAGCCGTTTTTGCTCCAACATTAAATGCCTCCAAATGGTATTTAATTAACTTCCCGAGCCCCTGGAAGCATGAAAATCACTTTAAACATGCTAATTTTAGCTCTAACACTGATGATCCACCTACAAATGTGAACTGACGTTCAAAAATAAAACATTTGAAAACGGACCATTTTCCACATTTCTGAAGCACGACGTAATGGGGGGGTGTTATCTCTTTTGTCGAAAATCAGCCGTTTTTGCTCGAACATTAAATGCCTCCAAATGGTATTTAATTAACTTCCCGAGCCCCTGGAAGCATGAAAATCACTTTAAACATGCTAATTTTAGCTCTAACACTGATGATCCACCTACAAATGTGAACTGACGTTCAAAAATAAAACATTTGAAAACGGACCATTTTCCACATTTCTGAAGCATGACGTAATGGGGGGGTGTTATCTCTTTTGTCGAAAATCAGCTGTTTTTGCTCGAACATTAAATGCCTCCAAATGGTATTTAATTAACTTCCCGAGCCCCTGGAAGCATGAAAATCACTTTAAACATGCTAATTTTAGCTCTAACACTGATGATCCACCTACAAATGTGAACTGACGTTCAAAAATAAAACATTTGAAAACGGACCATTTTCCACATTTCTGAAGCATGACGTAATGGGGGGGGTGTTATCTCTTTTGTCGAAAATCAGCCGTTTTTGCTCGAACATTAAATGCCTCCAAATGGTATTTATTTCACTTCCCGAGCCCCTGGAAGCATGAAAATCACTTTAAACATGCTAATTTTAGCTCTAACACTGATGATCCACCTACAAATGTGAACTGACGTTCAAAAATAAAACATTTGAAAACGGACCATTTTCCACATTTCTGAAGCATGACGTAATGGGGGGGTGTTATCTCTTTTGTCGAAAATCAGCCGTTTTTGCTCCAACATTAAATGCCTCCAAATGGTATTTAATTAACTTCCCGAGCCCCTGGAAGCATGAAAATCACTTTAAACATGCTAATTTTAGCTCTAACACTGATGATCCACCTACAAATGTGAACTGACGTTCAAAAATAAAACATTTGAAAACGGACCATTTTCCACATTTCTGAAGCACGACGTAATGGGGGGGTGTTATCTCTTTTGTCGAAAATCAGCCGTTTTTGCTCGAACATTAAATGCCTCCAAATGGTATTTAATTAACTTCCCGAGCCCCTGGAAGCATGAAAATCACTTTAAACATGCTAATTTTAGCTCTAACACTGATGATCCACCTACAAATGTGAACTGACGTTCAAAAATAAAACATTTGAAAACGGACCATTTTCCACATTTCTGAAGCATGACGTAATGGGGGGGTGTTATCTCTTTTGTCGAAAATCAGCTGTTTTTGCTCGAACATTAAATGCCTCCAAATGGTATTTAATTAACTTCCCGAGCCCCTGGAAGCATGAAAATCACTTTAAACATGCTAATTTTAGCTCTAACACTGATGATCCACCTACAAATGTGAACTGACGTTCAAAAATAAAACATTTGAAAACGGACCATTTTCCACATTTCTGAAGCATGACGTCATGGGGGGGGTGTTATCTCTTTTGTCGAAAATCAGCCGTTTTTGCTCGAACATTAAATGCCTCCAAATGGTATTTATTTCACTTCCCGAGCCCCTGGAAGCATGAAAATCACTTTAAACATGCTAATTTTAGCTCTAACACTGATGATCCACCTACAAATGTGAACTGACGTTCAAAAATAAAACATTTGAAAACGGACCATTTTCCACATTTCTGAAGCATGACGTAATGGGGGGGGTGTTATCTCTTTTGTCGAAAATCAGCCGTTTTTGCTCGAACATTAAATGCCTCCAAATGGTATTTATTTCACTTCCCGAGCCCCTGGAAGCATGAAAATCACTTTAAACATGCTAATTTTAGCTCTAACACTGATGATCCACCTACAAATGTGAACTGACGTTCAAAAATAAAACATTTGAAAACGGACCATTTTCCACATTTCTGAAGCACGACGTAATGGGGGGGTGTTATCTCTTTTGTCGAAAATCAGCCGTTTTTGCTCGAACATTAAATGCCTCCAAATGGTATTTAATTAACTTCCCGAGCCCCTGGAAGCATGAAAATCACTTTAAACATGCTAATTTTAGCTCTAACACTGATGATCCACCTACAAATGTGAACTGACGTTCAAAAATAAAACATTTGAAAACGGACCATTTTCCACATTTCTGAAGCATGACGTAATGGGGGGGTGTTATCTCTTTTGTCGAAAATCAGCTGTTTTTGCTCGAACATTAAATGCCTCCAAATGGTATTTAATTAACTTCCCGAGCCCCTGGAAGCATGAAAATCACTTTAAACATGCTAATTTTAGCTCTAACACTGATGATCCACCTACAAATGTGAACTGACGTTCAAAAATAAAACATTTGAAAACGGACCATTTTCCACATTTCTGAAGCATGACGTAATGGGGGGGTGTTATCTCTTTTGTCGAAAATCAGCCGTTTTTGCTCGAACATTAAATGCCTCCAAATGGTATTTATTTCACTTCCCGAGCCCCTGGAAGCATGAAAATCACTTTAAACATGCTAATTTTAGCTCTAACACTGATGATCCACCTACAAATGTGAACTGACGTTCAAAAATAAAACATTTGAAAACGGACCATTTTCCACATTTCTGAAGCATGACGTAATGGGGGGGGTGTTATCTCTTTTGTCGAAAATCAGCCGTTTTTGCTCGAACATTAAATGCCTCCAAATGGTATTTAATTAACTTCCCGAGCCCCTGGAAGCATGAAAATCACTTTAAACATGCTAATTTTAGCTCTAACACTGATGATCCACCTACAAATGTGAACTGACGTTCAAAAATAAAACATTTGAAAACGGACCATTTTCCACATTTCTGAAGCATGACGTAATGGGGGGGTGTTATCTCTTTTGTCGAAAATCAGCCGTTTTTGCTCGAACATTAAATGCCTCCAAATGGTATTTAATTAACTTCCCGGGGTGAAGAACCCCTTTTTGAGAACTCAGAGTGAGTAAATTGGCAATTTTCATGCACTTTTAACCATTCCATAAATCTTGTGTTTTGGGCCCCTGGAAGCATGAAAATCACTTTAAACATGCTAATTTTAGGTCTAACACTGATGATCCACCTACAAATGTGAACTGACGTTCAAAAATAAAACATTTGAAAACGGACCATTTTCTACATTTCTGAAGCATGACGTAATGGGGGGTGTTATCTCTTTTGTCGGAAATCAGCCGTTTTTGCTCGAACATTAAATGCCTCCAAATGGTATTTAATTAACTTCCCGAGCCCCTGGAAGCATGAAAATCAGTTTAAACATGCTAATTTTAGCTCTAACACTGATGATCCACCTACAAATGTGAACTGACGTTCAAAAATAAAACATTTGAAAACGGACCATTTTCCACATTTCTGAAGCATGACGTAATGGGGGGGTGTTATCTCTTTTGTCGAAAATCAGCCGTTTTTGCTCGAACATTAAATGCCTCCAAATGGTATTTATTTCACTTCCCGAGCCCCTGGAAGCATGAAAATCACTTTAAACATGCTAATTTTAGCTCTAACACTGATGATCCACCTACAAATGTGAACTGACGTTCAAAAATAAAACATTTGAAAACGGACCATTTTCCACATTTCTGAAGCATGACGTAATGGGGGGGTGTTATCTCTTTTGTCGAAAATCAGCCATTTTTGCTCGAACATTAAATGCCTCCAAATGGTATTTAATTAACTTCCCGGGGTGAAGAAACCCTTTTTGAGAACTCAGAGTGAGTAAATTGGCCATTTTCATGCACTTTTAACCATTCCATAAATCTTGTGTTTTGGGCCCCTGGAAGCATGAAAATCACTTTAAACATGCTAATTTTAGCTCTAACACTGATGATCCACCTACAAATGTGAACTGACGTTCAAAAATAAAACATTTGAAAACGGACCATTTTCCACATTTCTGAAGCATGACGTAATGGGGGGGTGTTATCTCTTTTGTCGAAAATCAGCCGTTTTTGCTCGAACATTAAATGCCTCCAAATGGTATTTATTTCACTTCCCGAGCCCCTGGAAGCATGAAAATCACTTTAAACATGCTAGTTTTAGCTCTAACACTGATGATCCACCTACAAATGTGAACTGACGTTCAAAAATAAAACATTTGAAAACGGACCATTTTCCACATTTCTGAAGCATGACGTAATGGGGGGGTGTTATCTCTTTTGTCGAAAATCAGCCGTTTTTGTTCGAACATTAAATGCCTCCAAATGGTATTTAATTAACTTCCCGGGGTGAAGAAACCCTTTTTGAGAACTCAGAGTGAGTAAATTGGCCATTTTCATGCACTTTTAACCAGTCCATAAATCTTGTGTTTTGGGCCCCTGGAAGCATGAAAATCACTTTAAACATGCTAATTTTAGCTCTAACACTGATGATCCACCTACAAATGTGAACTGACTTTCAAAAATAAAACATTTGAAAACGGACCATTTTCCACATTTCTGAAGCATGACGTAATGGGGGGGTGTTATCTCTTTTGTCGAAAATCAGCCGTTTTTGCTCGAACATTAAATGCCTCCAAATGGTATTTATTTCACTTCCCGAGCCCCTGGAAGCATGAAAATCACTTTAAACATGCTAATTTTAGCTCTAACACTGATGATCCACCTACAAATGTGAACTGACGTTCAAAAATAAAACATTTGAAAACGGACCATTTTCCACATTTCTGAAGCATGACGTAATTGTTATCTCTTTTGTCGAAAATCAGCCGTTTTTGCTCGAACATTAAATGCCTCCAAATGGTATTTAATTAACTTCCCGGGGTGAAGAAACCCTTTTTGAGAACTCAGAGTGAGTAAATTGGCCATTTTCATGCACTTTTAACCATTCCATAAATCTTGTGTTTTGGGCCCCTGGAAGCATGAAAATCACTTTAAACATGCTAATTTTAGCTCTAACACTGATGATCCACCTACAAATGTGAACTGACGTTCAAAAATAAAACATTTGAAAACGGACCATTTTCCACATTTCTGAAGCATGACGTAATGGGGGGGTGTTATCTCTTTTGTCGAAAATCAGCCGTTTTTGCTCGAACATTAAATGCCTCCAAATGGTATTTAATTAACTTCCCGAGCCCCTGGAAGCATGAAAATCACTTTAAACATGCTAATTTTAGCTCTAACACTGATGATCCACCTACAAATGTGAACTGACGTTCAAAAATAAAACATTTGAAAACGGACCATTTTCCACATTTCTGAAGCATGACGTAATGGGGGGGTGTTATCTCTTTTGTCGAAAATCAGCCGTTTTTGCTCGAACATTAAATGCCTCCAAATGGTATTTAATTAACTTCCCGAGCCCCTGGAAGCATGAAAATCACTTTAAACATGCTAATTTTAGCTCTAACACTGATTATCCACCTACAAATGTGAACTGACGTTCAAAAATAAAACATTTGAAAACGGACCATTTTCCACATTTCTGAAGCATGACGTAATGGGGGGGTGTTATCTCTTTTGTCGAAAATCAGCCGTTTTTGCTCGAACATTAAATGCCTCCAAATGGTATTTAATTAACTTCCCGGGGTGAAGAACCCCTTTTTGAGAACTCAGAGTGAGTAAATTGGCCATTTTCATGCACTTTTAACCATTCCATAAATCTTGTGTTTTGGGCCCCTGGAAGCATGAAAATCACTTTAAACATGCTAATTTTAGGTCTAACACTGATGATCCACCTACAAATGTGAACTGACGTTCAAAAATAAAACATTTGAAAACGGACCATTTTCCACATTTCTGAAGCATGACGTAATGGGGGGGTGTTAACTCTTTTGTCGAAAATCAGCCGTTTTTGCTCGAACATTAAATGCCTCCAAATGGTATTTAATTAACTTCCCGGGGTGAAGAAACCCTTTTTGAGAACTCAGAGTGAGTAAATTGGCCATTTTCATGCACTTTTAACCATTCCATAAATCTTGTGTTTTGGGCCCCTGGAAGCATGAAAATCACTTTAAACATGCTAATTTTAGCTCTAACACTGATGATCCACCTACAAATGTGAACTGACGTTCAAAAATAAAACATTTGAAAACGGACCATTTTCCACATTTCTGAAGCATGACGTAATGGGGGGGTGTTATCTCTTTTGTCGAAAATCAGCCATTTTTGCTCCAACATTAAATGCCTCCAAATGGTATTTAATTAACTTCCCGAGCCCCTGGAAGCATGAAAATCACTTTAAACATGCTAATTTTAGCTCTAACACTGATGATCCACCTACAAATGTGAACTGACGTTCAAAAATAAAACATTTGAAAACGGACCATTTTCCACATTTCTGAAGCATGACGTAATGGGGGGGTGTTATCTCTTTTGTCGAAAATCAGCCGTTTTTGCTCGAACATTAAATGCCTCCAAATGGTATTTAATTAACTTCCCGAGCCCCTGGAAGCATGAAAATCACTTTAAACATGCTAATTTTAGCTCTAACACTGATGATCCACCTACGAATGTGAACTGACGTTCAAAAATAAAACATTTGAAAACGGACCATTTTCCACATTTCTGAAGCATGACGTAATGGGGGGGTGTTATCTCTTTTGTCGAAAATCAGCCGTTTTTGCTCGAACATTAAATGCCTCCAAATGGTATTTAATTAACTTCCCGAGCCCCTGGAAGCATGAAAATCACTTTAAACATGCTAATTTTAGCTCTAACACTGATGATCCACCTACAAATGTGAACTGACGTTCAAAAATAAAACATTTGAAAACGGACCATTTTCCACATTTCTGAAGCATGACGTAATGGGGGGGTGTTATCTCTTTTGTCGAAAATCAGCCGTTTTTGCTCGAACATTAAATGCCTCCAAATGGTATTTAATTAACTTCCCGGGGTGAAGAAACCCTTTTTGAGAACTCAGAGTGAGTAAATTGGCCATTTTCATGCACTTTTAACCATTCCATAAATCTTGTGTTTTGGGCCCCTGGAAGCATGAAAATCACTTTAAACATGCTAATTTTAGCTCTAACACTGATGATCCACCTACAAATGTGAACTGACGTTCAAAAATAAAACATTTGAAAACGGACCATTTTCCACATTTCTGAGGCATGACGTAATGGGGGGGTGTTATCTCTTTTGTCGAAAATCAGCCGTTTTTGCTCCAACATTAAATGCCTCCAAATGGTATTTAATTAACTTCCCGAGCCCCTGGAAGCATGAAAATCACTTTAAACATGCTAATTTTAGCTCTAACACTGATGATCCACCTACAAATGTGAACTGACGTTCAAAAATAAAACATTTGAAAACGGACCATTTTCCACATTTCTGAAGCATGACGTAATGGGGGGGTGTTATCTCTTTTGTCGAAAATCAGCCGTTTTTGCTCGAACATTAAATGCCTCCAAATGGTATTTAATTAACTTCCCGAGCCCCTGGAAGCATGAAAATCACTTTAAACATGCTAATTTTAGCTCTAACACTGATGATCCACCTACAAATGTGAACTGACGTTCAAAAATAAAACATTTGAAAACGGACCATTTTCCACATTTCTGAAGCATGACGTAATGGGGGGGTGTTATCTCTTTTGTCGAAAATCAGCTGTTTTTGCTCGAACATTAAATGCCTCCAAATGGTATTTAATTAACTTCCCGAGCCCCTGGAAGCATGAAAATCACTTTAAACATGCTAATTTTAGCTCTAACACTGATGATCCACCTACAAATGTGAACTGACGTTCAAAAATAAAACATTTGAAAACGGACCATTTTCCACATTTCTGAAGCATGAAGTAATGGGGGGGTGTTATCTCTTTTGTCGAAAATCAGCCGTTTTTGCTCGAACATTAAATGCCTCCAAATGGTATTTAATTAACTTCCCGAGCCCCTGGAAGCATGAAAATCACTTTAAACATGCTAATTTTAGCTCTAACACTGATGATCCACCTACAAATGTGAACTGACGTTCAAAAATAAAACATTTGAAAACGGACCATTTTCCACATTTCTGAAGCATGACGTAATGGGGGGGTGTTATCTCTTTTGTCGAAAATCAGCCGTTTTTGCTCGAACATTAAATGCCTCCAAATGGTATTTAATTAACTTCCCGGGGTGAAGAAACCCTTTTTAAGAACTCAGAGTGAGTAAATTGGCCATTTTCATGCACTTTTAACCATTCCATAAATCTTGTGTTTTGGGCCCCTGGAAGCATGAAAATCACTTTAAACATGCTAATTTTAGCTCTAACACTGATGATCCACCTACAAATGTAAACTGACGTTCAAAAATAAAACATTTGAAAACGGACCATTTTCCACATTTCTGAAGCATGACTTAATGGGGGGGTGTTATCTCTTTTGTCGAAAATCAGCCGTTTTTGCTCGAACATTAAATGCCTCCAAATGGTATTTAATTAACTTCCCGAGCCCCTGGAAGCATGAAAATCACTTTAAACATGCTAATTTTAGCTCTAACACTGATGATCCACCTACAAATGTGAACTGACGTTCAAAAATAAAACATTTGAAAACGGACCATTTTCCACATTTCTGAAGCATGACGTAATGGGGGGGTGTTATCTCTTTTGTCGAAAATCAGCCGTTTTTGCTCGAACATTAAATGCCTCCAAATGGTATTTAATTAACTTCCCGAGCCCCTGGAAGCATGAAAATCACTTTAAACATGCTAATTTTAGCTCTAACACTGATGATCCACCTACAAATGTGAACTGACGTTCAAAAATAAAACATTTGAAAACGGACCATTTTCCACATTTCTGAAGCATGACGTAATGGGGGGGTGTTATCTCTTTTGTCGAAAATCAGCCGTTTTTGCTCGAACATTAAATGCCTCCAAATGGTATTTAATTAACTTCCCGGGGTGAAGAAACCCTTTTTGAGAACTCAGAGTGAGTAAATTGGCCATTTTCATGCACTTTTAACCATTCCATAAATATTGTGTTCTGGGCCCCTGGAAGCATGAAAATCACTTTAAACATGCTAATTTTAGCTCTAACACTGATGATCCACCTACAAATGTGAACTGACGTTCAAAAATAAAACATTTGAAAACGGACCATTTTCCACATTTCTGAAGCATGACGTAATGGGGGGGTGTTATCTCTTTTGTCGAAAATCAGCCGTTTTTGCTCGAACATTAAATGCCTCCAAATGGTATTTAATTAACTTCCCGGGGTGAAGAAACCCTTTTTGAGAACTCAGAGTGAGTAAATTGGCCATTTTCATGCACTTTTAACCATTCCATAAATCTTGTGTTTTGGGCCCCTGGAAGCATGAAAATCACTTTAAACATGCTAATTTTAGCTCTAACACTGATGATCCACCTACAAATGTGAACTGACGTTCAAAAATAAAACATTTGAAAACGGACCATTTTCCACATTTCTGAAGCATGACGTAATGGGGGGGTGTTATCTCTTTTGTCGAAAATCAGCCGTTTTTGCTCGAACATTAAATGCCTCCAAATGGTATTTAATTAACTTCCCGAGCCCCTGGAAGCATGAAAATCACTTTAAACATGCTAATTTTAGCTCTAACACTGATGATCCACCTACAAATGTGAACTGACGTTCAAAAATAAAACATTTGAAAACGGACCATTTTCCACATTTCTGAAGCATGACGTAATGGGGGGGTGTTATCTCTTTTGTCGAAAATCAGCCGTTTTTGCTCGAACATTAAATGCCTCCAAATGGTATTTAATTAACTTCCCGGGGTGAAGAAACCCTTTTTGAGAACTCAGAGTGAGTAAATTGGCCATTTTCATGCACTTTTAACCATTCCATAAATCTTGTGTTTTGGGCCCCTGGAAGCATGAAAATCACTTTAAACATGCTAATTTTAGCTCTAACACTGATGATACACCTACAAATGTGAACTGACGTTCAAAAATAAAACATTTGAAAACGGACCATTTTCCACATTTCTGAAGCATGACGTAATGGGGGGGTGTTATCTCTTTTGTCGAAAATCAGCCGTTTTTGCTCGAACATTAAATGCCTCCAAATGGTATTTAATTAACTTCCCGAGCCCCTGGAAGCATGAAAATCACTTTAAACATGCTAATTTTAGCTCTAACACTGATGATCCACCTACAAATGTGAACTGACGTTCAAAAATAAAACATTTGAAAACGGACCATTTTCCACATTTCTGAAGCATGACGTAATGGGGGGGTGTTATCTCTTTTGTCGAAAATCAGCCGTTTTTGCTCGAACATTAAATGCCTCCAAATGGTATCTAATTAACTTCCCGGGGTGAAGAAACCCTTTTTGAGAACTCAGAGTGAGTAAATTGGCCATTTTCATGCACTTTTAACCATTCCATAAATCTTGTGTTTTGGGCCCCTGGAAGCATGAAAATCACTTTAAACATGCTAATTTTAGCTCTAACACTGATGATCCACCTACAAATGTGAACTGACGTTCAAAAATAAAACATTTGAAAACGGACCATTTTCCACATTTCTGAAGCATGACGTAATGGGGGGGTGTTATCTCTTTTGTCGAAAATCAGCCGTTTTTGCTCGAACATTAAATGCCTCCAAATGGTATTTATTTCACTTCCCGAGCCTCTGGAAGCATGAAAATCACTTTAAACATGCTAATTTTAGCTCTAACACTGATGATCCACCTACAAATGTGAACTGACGTTCAAAAATAAAACATTTGAAAACGGACCATTTTCCACATTTCTGAAGCATGACGTAATGGGGGGGTGTTATCTCTTTTGTCCAAAATCAGCCGTTTTTGCTCGAACATTAAATGCCTCCAAATGGTATTTAATTAACTTCCCGGGGTGAAGAAACCCTTTTTGAGAACTCAGAGTGAGTAAATTGGCCATTTTCATGCACTTTTAACCATTCCATAAATCTTGTGTTTTGGGCCCCTGGAAGCATGAAAATCACTTTAAACATGCTAATTTTAGCTCTAACACTGATGATCCACCTACAAATGTGAACTGACGTTCAAAAATAAAACATTTGAAAACGGACCATTATCCACATTTCTGAAGCATGACGTAATGGGGGGGTGTTATCTCTTTTGTCGAAAATCAGCAGTTTTTGCTCGAACATTAAATGCCTCCAAATGGTATTTATTTCACTTCCCGAGCCCCTGGAAGCATGAAAATCACTTTAAACATGCTAATTTTAGCTCTAACACTGATGATCCACCTACAAATGTGAACTGACGTTCAAAAATAAAACATTTGAAAACGGACCATTTTCCACATTTCTGAAGCATGACGTAATTGTTATCTCTTTTGTCGAAAATCAGCCGTTTTTGCTCGAACATTAAATGCCTCCAAATGGTATTTAATTAACTTCCCGGGGTGAAGAAACCCTTTTTGAGAACTCAGAGTGAGTAAATTGGCCATTTTCATGCACTTTTAACCATTCCATAAATCTTGTGTTTTGGGCCCCTGGAAGCATGAAAATCACTTTAAACATGCTAATTTTAGCTCTAACACTGATGATCCACCTACAAATGTGAACTGACGTTCAAAAATAAAACATTTGAAAACGGACCATTTTCCACATTTCTGAAGCATGACGTAATGGGGGGGTGTTATCTCTTTTGTCGAAAATCAGCCGTTTTTGCTCGAACATTAAATGCCTCCAAATGGTATTTAATTAACTTCCCGAGCCCCTGGAAGCATGAAAATCACTTTAAACATGCTAATTTTAGCTCTAACACTGATGATCCACCTACAAATGTGAACTGACGTTCAAAAATAAAACATTTGAAAACGGACCATTTTCCACATTTCTGAAGCATGACGTAATGGGGGGGTGTTATCTCTTTTGTCGAAAATCAGCCGTTTTTGCTCGAACATTAAATGCCTCCAAATGGTATTTATTTCACTTCCCGAGCCCCTGGAAGCATGAAAATCACTTTAAACATGCGAATTTTAGCTCTAACACTGATGATCCACCTACAAATGTGAACTGACGTTCAAAAATAAAACATTTGAAAATGGACCATTTTCCACATTTCTGAAGCATGACGTAATGGGGGGGTGTTATCTCTTTTGTCGAAAATCAGCCGTTTTTGCTCGAACATTAAATGCCTCCAAATGGTATTTAATTAACTTCCCGGGGTGAAGAAACCCTTTTTGAGAACTCAGAGTGAGTAAATTGGCCATTTTCATGCACTTTTAACCATTCCATAAATCTTGTGTTTTGGGCCCCTGGAAGCATGAAAATCACTTTAAACATGCTAATTTTAGCTCTAACACTGATGATCCACCTACAAATGTGAACTGACGTTCAAAAATAAAACATTTGAAAACGGACCATTTTCCACATTTCTGAAGCATGACGTAATGGGGGGGTGTTATCTCTTTTGTCGAAAATCAGCCGTTTTTGCTCGAACATTAAATGCCTCCAAATGGTATTTAATTAACTTCCTGGGGTGAAGAAACCCTTTTTGAGAACTCAGAGTGAGTAAATTGGCCATTTTCATGCACTTTTAACCATTCCATAAATCTTGTGTTTTGGGCCCCTGGAAGCATGAAAATCACTTTAAACATGCTAATTTTAGCTCTAACACTGATGATCCACCTACAAATGTGAACTGACGTTCAAAAATAAAACATTTGAAAACGGACCATTTTCCACATTTCTGAAGCATGACGTAATGGGGGGGTGTTATCTCTTTTGTCGAAAATCAGCCGTTTTTGCTCGAACATTAAATGCCTCCAAATGGTATTTAATTAACTTCCCGAGCCCCTGGAAGCATGAAAATCACTTTAAACATGCTAATTTTAGCTCTAACACTGATGATCCACCTACAAATGTGAACTGACGTTCAAAAATAAAACATTTGAAAACGGACCATTTTCCACATTTCTGAAGCATGACGTAATGGGGGGTGTTATCTCTTTTGTCGAAAATCAGCCGTTTTTGCTCGAACATTAAATGCCTCCAAATGGTATTTAATTAACTTCCCGGGGTGAAGAAACCCTTTTTGAGAACTCAGAGTGAGTAAATTGGCCATTTTCATGCACTTTTAACCATTCCATAAATCTTGTGTTTTGGGCCCCTGGAAGCATGAAAATCACTTTAAACATGCTAATTTTAGCTCTAACACTGATGATCCACCTACAAATGTGAACTGACGTTCAAAAATAAAACATTTGAAAACGGACCATTTTCCACATTTCTGAAGCATGACGTAATGGGGGGGTGTTATCTCTTTTGTCGAAAATCAGCCGTTTTTGCTCGAACATTAAATGCCTCCAAATGGTATTTAATTAACTTCCCGGGGTGAAAAAACCCTTTTTGAGAACTCAGAGTGAGTAAATTGGCCATTTTCATGCACTTTTAACCATTCCATAAATCTTGTGTTTTGGGCCCCTGGAAGCATGAAAATCACTTTAAACATGCTAATTTTAGCTCTAACACTGATGATCCACCTACAAATGTGAACTGACGTTCAAAAATAAAACATTTGAAAACTGACCATTTTCCACATTTCTGAAGCATGACGTAATGGGGGGGTGTTATCTCTTTTGTCGAAAATCAGCCGTTTTTGCTCGAACATTAAATGCCTCCAAATGGTATTTAATTAACTTCCCGAGCCCCTGGAAGCATGAAAATCACTTTAAACATGCTAATTTTAGCTCTAACACTGATGATCCACCTACAAATGTGAACTGACGTTCAAAAATAAAACATTTGAAAACGGACCATTTTCCACATTTCTGAAGCATGACGTAATGGGGGGTGTTATCTCTTTTGTCGAAAATCAGCCGTTTTTGCTCGAACATTAAATGCCTCCAAATGGTATTTAATTAACTTCCCGGGGTGAAGAAACCCTTTTTGAGAACTCAGAGTGAGTAAATTGGCCATTTTCATGCACTTTTAACCATTCCATAAATCTTGTGTTTTGGGCCCCTGGAAGCATGAAAATCACTTTAAACATGCTAATTTTAGCTCTAACACTGATGATCCACCTACAAATGTGAACTGACGTTCAAAAATAAAACATTTGAAAACGGACCATTTTCCACATTTCTGAAGCATGACGTAATGGGGGGGTGTTATCTCTTTTGTCGAAAATCAGCCGTTTTTGCTCGAACATTAAATGCCTCCAAATGGTATTTAATTAACTTCCCGGGGTGAAGAAACCCTTTTTGAGAACTCAGAGTGAGTAAATTGGCCATTTTCATGCACTTTTAACCATTCCATAAATCTTGTGTTTTGGGCCCCTGGAAGCATGAAAATCACTTTAAACATGCTAATTTTAGCTCTAACACTGATGATCCACCTACAAATGTGAACTGACGTTCAAAAATAAAACATTTGAAAACGGACCATTTTCCACATTTCTGAAGCATGACGTAATGGGGGGGTGTTATCTCTTTTGTCGAAAAGCAGCCGTTTTTGCTCGAACATTAAATGCCTCCAAATGGTATTTAATTAACTTCCCGGGGTGAAGAAACCCTTTTTGAGAACTCAGAGTAAGTAAATTGGCCATTTTCATGCACTTTTAACCATTCCATAAATCTTGTGTTTTGGGCCCCTGGAAGCATGAAAATCACTTTAAACATGCTAATTTTAGCTCTAACACTGATGATCCACCTACAAATGTGAACTGACGTTCAAAAATAAAACATTTGAAAACGGACCATTTTCCACATTTCTGAAGCATGACGTAATGGGGGGGTGTTATCTCTTTTGTCGAAAATCAGCCATTTTTGCTCCAACATTAAATGCCTCCAAATGGTATTTAATTAACTTCCCGAGCCCCTGGAAGCATGAAAATCACTTTAAACATGCTAATTTTAGCTCTAACACTGATGATCCACCTACAAATGTGAACTGACGTTCAAAAATAAAACATTTGAAAACGGACCATTTTCCACATTTCTGAAGCATGACGTAATGGGGGGGTGTTATCTCTTTTGTCGAAAATCAGCCGTTTTTGCTCGAACATTAAATGCCTCCAAATGGTATTTAATTAACTTCCCGAGCCCCTGGAAGCATGAAAATCACTTTAAACATGCTAATTTTAGCTCTAACACTGATGATCCACCTACGAATGTGAACTGACGTTCAAAAATAAAACATTTGAAAACGGACCATTTTCCACATTTCTGAAGCATGACGTAATGGGGGGGTGTTATCTCTTTTGTCGAAAATCAGCCGTTTTTGCTCGAACATTAAATGCCTCCAAATGGTATTTAATTAACTTCCCGAGCCCCTGGAAGCATGAAAATCACTTTAAACATGCTAATTTTAGCTCTAACACTGATGATCCACCTACAAATGTGAACTGACGTTCAAAAATAAAACATTTGAAAACGGACCATTTTCCACATTTCTGAAGCATGACGTAATGGGGGGGTGTTATCTCTTTTGTCGAAAATCAGCCGTTTTTGCTCGAACATTAAATGCCTCCAAATGGTATTTAATTAACTTCCCGGGGTGAAGAAACCCTTTTTGAGAACTCAGAGTGAGTAAATTGGCCATTTTCATGCACTTTTAACCATTCCATAAATCTTGTGTTTTGGGCCCCTGGAAGCATGAAAATCACTTTAAACATGCTAATTTTAGCTCTAACACTGATGATCCACCTACAAATGTGAACTGACGTTCAAAAATAAAACATTTGAAAACGGACCATTTTCCACATTTCTGAAGCATGACGTAATGGGGGGGTGTTATCTCTTTTGTCGAAAATCAGCCGTTTTTGCTCCAACATTAAATGCCTCCAAATGGTATTTAATTAACTTCCCGAGCCCCTGGAAGCATGAAAATCACTTTAAACATGCTAATTTTAGCTCTAACACTGATGATCCACCTACAAATGTGAACTGACGTTCAAAAATAAAACATTTGAAAACGGACCATTTTCCACATTTCTGAAGCATGACGTAATGGGGGGGTGTTATCTCTTTTGTCGAAAATCAGCCGTTTTTGCTCGAACATTAAATGCCTCCAAATGGTATTTAATTAACTTCCCGAGCCCCTGGAAGCATGAAAATCACTTTAAACATGCTAATTTTAGCTCTAACACTGATGATCCACCTACAAATGTGAACTGACGTTCAAAAATAAAACATTTGAAAACGGACCATTTTCCACATTTCTGAAGCATGACGTAATGGGGGGGTGTTATCTCTTTTGTCGAAAATCAGCTGTTTTTGCTCGAACATTAAATGCCTCCAAATGGTATTTAATTAACTTCCCGAGCCCCTGGAAGCATGAAAATCACTTTAAACATGCTAATTTTAGCTCTAACACTGATGATCCACCTACAAATGTGAACTGACGTTCAAAAATAAAACATTTGAAAACGGACCATTTTCCACATTTCTGAAGCATGAAGTAATGGGGGGGTGTTATCTCTTTTGTCGAAAATCAGCCGTTTTTGCTCGAACATTAAATGCCTCCAAATGGTATTTAATTAACTTCCCGAGCCCCTGGAAGCATGAAAATCACTTTAAACATGCTAATTTTAGCTCTAACACTGATGATCCACCTACAAATGTGAACTGACGTTCAAAAATAAAACATTTGAAAACGGACCATTTTCCACATTTCTGAAGCATGACGTAATGGGGGGGTGTTATCTCTTTTGTCGAAAATCAGCCGTTTTTGCTCGAACATTAAATGCCTCCAAATGGTATTTAATTAACTTCCCGGGGTGAAGAAACCCTTTTTAAGAACTCAGAGTGAGTAAATTGGCCATTTTCATGCACTTTTAACCATTCCATAAATCTTGTGTTTTGGGCCCCTGGAAGCATGAAAATCACTTTAAACATGCTAATTTTAGCTCTAACACTGATGATCCACCTACAAATGTAAACTGACGTTCAAAAATAAAACATTTGAAAACGGACCATTTTCCACATTTCTGAAGCATGACTTAATGGGGGGGTGTTATCTCTTTTGTCGAAAATCAGCCGTTTTTGCTCGAACATTAAATGCCTCCAAATGGTATTTAATTAACTTCCCGAGCCCCTGGAAGCATGAAAATCACTTTAAACATGCTAATTTTAGCTCTAACACTGATGATCCACCTACAAATGTGAACTGACGTTCAAAAATAAAACATTTGAAAACGGACCATTTTCCACATTTCTGAAGCATGACGTAATGGGGGGGTGTTATCTCTTTTGTCGAAAATCAGCCGTTTTTGCTCGAACATTAAATGCCTCCAAATGGTATTTAATTAACTTCCCGAGCCCCTGGAAGCATGAAAATCACTTTAAACATGCTAATTTTAGCTCTAACACTGATGATCCACCTACAAATGTGAACTGACGTTCAAAAATAAAACATTTGAAAACGGACCATTTTCCACATTTCTGAAGCATGACGTAATGGGGGGGTGTTATCTCTTTTGTCGAAAATCAGCCGTTTTTGCTCGAACATTAAATGCCTCCAAATGGTATTTAATTAACTTCCCGGGGTGAAGAAACCCTTTTTGAGAACTCAGAGTGAGTAAATTGGCCATTTTCATGCACTTTTAACCATTCCATAAATATTGTGTTCTGGGCCCCTGGAAGCATGAAAATCACTTTAAACATGCTAATTTTAGCTCTAACACTGATGATCCACCTACAAATGTGAACTGACGTTCAAAAATAAAACATTTGAAAACGGACCATTTTCCACATTTCTGAAGCATGACGTAATGGGGGGGTGTTATCTCTTTTGTCGAAAATCAGCCGTTTTTGCTCGAACATTAAATGCCTCCAAATGGTATTTAATTAACTTCCCGGGGTGAAGAAACCCTTTTTGAGAACTCAGAGTGAGTAAATTGGCCATTTTCATGCACTTTTAACCATTCCATAAATCTTGTGTTTTGGGCCCCTGGAAGCATGAAAATCACTTTAAACATGCTAATTTTAGCTCTAACACTGATGATCCACCTACAAATGTGAACTGACGTTCAAAAATAAAACATTTGAAAACGGACCATTTTCCACATTTCTGAAGCATGACGTAATGGGGGGGTGTTATCTCTTTTGTCGAAAATCAGCCGTTTTTGCTCGAACATTAAATGCCTCCAAATGGTATTTAATTAACTTCCCGAGCCCCTGGAAGCATGAAAATCACTTTAAACATGCTAATTTTAGCTCTAACACTGATGATCCACCTACAAATGTGAACTGACGTTCAAAAATAAAACATTTGAAAACGGACCATTTTCCACATTTCTGAAGCATGACGTAATGGGGGGGGTGTTATCTCTTTTGTCGAAAATCAGCCGTTTTTGCTCGAACATTAAATGCCTCCAAATGGTATTTAATTAACTTCCCGAGCCCCTGGAAGCATGAAAATCACTTTAAACATGCTAATTTTAGCTCTAACACTGATGATCCACCTACAAATGTGAACTGACGTTCAAAAATAAAACATTTGAAAACGGACCATTTTCCACATTTCTGAAGCATGACGTAATGGGGGGGTGTTATCTCTTTTGTCGAAAATCAGCCGTTTTTGCTCGAACATTAAATGCCTCCAAATGGTATTTAATTAACTTCCCGGGGTGAAGAAACCCTTTTTGAGAACTCAGAGTGAGTAAATTGGCCATTTTCATGCACTTTTAACCATTCCATAAATCTTGTGTTTTGGGCCCCTGGAAGCATGAAAATCACTTTAAACATGCTAATTTTAGCTCTAACACTGATGATACACCTACAAATGTGAACTGACGTTCAAAAATAAAACATTTGAAAACGGACCATTTTCCACATTTCTGAAGCATGACGTAATGGGGGGGTGTTATCTCTTTTGTCGAAAATCAGCCGTTTTTGCTCGAACATTAAATGCCTCCAAATGGTATTTAATTAACTTCCCGAGCCCCTGGAAGCATGAAAATCACTTTAAACATGCTAATTTTAGCTCTAACACTGATGATCCACCTACAAATGTGAACTGACGTTCAAAAATAAAACATTTGAAAACGGACCATTTTCCACATTTCTGAAGCATGACGTAATGGGGGGGTGTTATCTCTTTTGTCGAAAATCAGCCGTTTTTGCTCGAACATTAAATGCCTCCAAATGGTATCTAATTAACTTCCCGGGGTGAAGAAACCCTTTTTGAGAACTCAGAGTGAGTAAATTGGCCATTTTCATGCACTTTTAACCATTCCATAAATCTTGTGTTTTGGGCCCCTGGAAGCATGAAAATCACTTTAAACATGCTAATTTTAGCTCTAACACTGATGATCCACCTACAAATGTGAACTGACGTTCAAAAATAAAACATTTGAAAACGGACCATTTTCCACATTTCTGAAGCATGACGTAATGGGGGGGTGTTATCTCTTTTGTCGAAAATCAGCCGTTTTTGCTCGAACATTAAATGCCTCCAAATGGTATTTATTTCACTTCCCGAGCCTCTGGAAGCATGAAAATCATTTTAAACATGCTAATTTTAGCTCTAACACTGATGATCCACCTACAAATGTGAACTGACGTTCAAAAATAAAACATTTGAAAACGGACCATTTTCCACATTTCTGAAGCATGACGTAATGGGGGGGTGTTATCTCTTTTGTCCAAAATCAGCCGTTTTTGCTCGAACATTAAATGCCTCCAAATGGTATTTAATTAACTTCCCGGGGTGAAGAAACCCTTTTTGAGAACTCAGAGTGAGTAAATTGGCCATTTTCATGCACTTTTAACCATTCCATAAATCTTGTGTTTTGGGCCCCTGGAAGCATGAAAATCACTTTAAACATGCTAATTTTAGCTCTAACACTGATGATCCACCTACAAATGTGAACTGACGTTCAAAAATAAAACATTTGAAAACGGACCATTTTCCACATTTCTGAAGCATGACGTAATGGGGGGGTGTTATCTCTTTTGTCGAAAATCAGCAGTTTTTGCTCGAACATTAAATGCCTCCAAATGGTATTTATTTCACTTCCCGAGCCCCTGGAAGCATGAAAATCACTTTAAACATGCTAATTTTAGCTCTAACACTGATGATCCACCTACAAATGTGAACTGACGTTCAAAAATAAAACATTTGAAAACTGACCATTTTCCACATTTCTGAAGCATGACGTAATGGGGGGGGTGTTATCTCTTTTGTCGAAAATCAGCCGTTTTTGCTCGAACATTAAATGCCTCCAAATGGTATTTATTTCACTTCCCGAGCCCCTGGAAGCATGAAAATCACTTTAAACATGCGAATTTTAGCTCTAACACTGATGATCCACCTACAAATGTGAACTGACGTTCAAAAATAAAACATTTGAAAATGGACCATTTTCCACATTTCTGAAGCATGACGTAATGGGGGGGTGTTATCTCTTTTGTCGAAAATCAGCCGTTTTTGCTCGAACATTAAATGCCTCCAAATGGTATTTAATTAACTTCCCGGGGTGAAGAAACCCTTTTTGAGAACTCAGAGTGAGTAAATTGGCCATTTTCATGCACTTTTAACCATTCCATAAATCTTGTGTTTTGGGCCCCTGGAAGCATGAAAATCACTTTAAACATGCTAATTTTAGCTCTAACACTGATGATCCACCTACAAATGTGAACTGACGTTCAAAAATAAAACATTTGAAAACGGACCATTTTCCACATTTCTGAAGCATGACGTAATGGGGGGGTGTTATCTCTTTTGTCGAAAATCAGCCGTTTTTGCTCGAACATTAAATGCCTCCAAATGGTATTTAATTAACTTCCTGGGGTGAAGAAACCCTTTTTGAGAACTCAGAGTGAGTAAATTGGCCATTTTCATGCACTTTTAACCATTCCATTGTGTTTTGGGCCCCTGGAAGCATGAAAATCACTTTAAACATGCTAATTTTAGCTCTAACACTGATGATCCACCTACAAATGTGAACTGACGTTCAAAAATAAAACATTTGAAAACGGACCATTTTCCACATTTTCTGAAGCATGACGTAATGGGGGGGTGTTATCTCTTTTGTCGAAAATCAGCCGTTTTTGCTCGAACATTAAATGCCTCCAAATGGTATTTAATTAACTTCCCGAGCCCCTGGAAGCATGAAAATCACTTTTAAACATGCTAATTTTAGCTCTAACACTGATGATCCACCTACAAATGTGAACTGACGTTCAAAAAATAAAACATTTGAAAACGGACCATTTTCCACATTTTCTGAAGCATGACGTAATGGGGGGTGTTATCTCTTTTGTCGAAAATCAGCCGTTTTGCTCGAACATTAAATGCCTCCAAATGGTATTTAATTAACTTCCCGGGGTGAAGAAACCCTTTTTGAGAACTCAGAGTGAGTAAATTGGCCATTTTCATGCACTTTTAACCATTCCATAAATCTTGTGTTTTGGGCCCCTGGAAGCATGAAAATCACTTTAAACATGCTAATTTTAGCTCTAACACTGATGATCCACCTACAAATGTGAACTGACGTTCAAAAATAAAACATTTGAAAACGGACCATTTTCCACATTTCTGAAGCATGACGTAATGGGGGGGTGTTATCTCTTTTGTCGAAAATCAGCCGTTTTTGCTCGAACATTAAATGCCTCCAAATGGTATTTAATTAACTTCCCGGGGTGAAGAAACCCTTTTTGAGAACTCAGAGTGAGTAAATTGGCCATTTTCATGCACTTTTAACCATTCCATAAATCTTGTGTTTTGGGCCCCTGGAAGCATGAAAATCACTTTAAACATGCTAATTTTAGCTCTAACACTGATGATCCACCTACAAATGTGAACTGACGTTCAAAAATAAAACATTTTGAAAACTGACCATTTTCCACATTTCTGAAGCATGACGTAATGGGGGGGTGTTATCTCTTTTGTCGAAAATCAGCCGTTTTTGCTCGAACATTAAATGCCTCCAAATGGTATTTAATTAACTTCCCGAGCCCCTGGAAGCATGAAAATCACTTTAAACATGCTAATTTTAGCTCTAACACTGATGATCCACCTACAAATGTGAACTGACGTTCAAAAATAAAACATTTGAAAACGGACCCATTTTCCACATTTCTGAAGCATGACGTAATGGGGGGTGTTATCTCTTTTGTCGAAAATCAGCCGTTTTTGCTCGAACATTAAATGCCTCCAAAATGGTATTTAATTAACTTCCCGGGGTGAAGAAACCCTTTTTGAGAACTCAGAGTGAGTAAATTGGCCATTTTCATGCACTTTTAACCATTCCATAAAATCTTGTGTTTTGGGCCCCTGGAAGCATGAAAATCACTTTAAACATGCTAATTTTAGCTCTAACACTGATGATCCACCTACAAATGTGAACTGACGTTCAAAAATAAAACATTTGAAAACGGACCATTTTCCACATTTCTGAAGCATGACGTAATGGGGGGGTGTTATCTCTTTTGTCGAAAATCAGCCGTTTTTGCTCGAACATTAAATGCCTCCAAATGGTATTTAATTAACTTCCCGGGGTGAAGAAACCCTTTTTGAGAACTCAGAGTGAGTAAATTGGCCATTTTCATGCACTTTTAACCATTCCATAAATCTTGTGTTTTGGGCCCCTGGAAGCATGAAAATCACTTTAAACATGCTAATTTTAGCTCTAACACTGATGATCCACCTACAAATGTGAACTGACGTTCAAAAATAAAACATTTGAAAACGGACCATTTTCCACATTTCTGGAACCATGACGTAATGGGGGGGTGTTATCTCTTTTGTCGAAAATCAGCCGTTTTTGCTCGAACATTAAATGCCTCCAAATGGTATTTAATTAACTTCCCGGGGTGAAGAAACCCTTTTTGAGAACTCAGAGTGAGTAAATTGGCCATTTTCATGCACTTTTAACCATTCCATAAATCTTGTGTTTTGGGCCCCTGGAAGCATGAAAATCACTTTAAACATGCTAATTTTAGCTCTAACACTGATGATCCACCTACAAATGTGAACTGACGTTCAAAAATAAAACATTTGAAAACTGACCATTTTCCACATTTCTGAAGCATGACGTAATGGGGGGGTGTTATCTCTTTTGTCGAAAATCAGCCGTTTTGCTCGAACATTAAATGCCTCCAAATGGTATTTAATTAACTTCCCGAGCCCCTGGAAGCATGAAAATCACTTTAAACATGCTAATTTTAGCTCTAACACTGATGATCCACCTACAAATGTGAACTGACGTTCAAAAATAAAACATTTGAAAACGGACCATTTTCCACATTTCTGAAGCATGACGTAATTGGGGGGTGTTATCTCTTTTGTCGAAAATCAGCCGTTTTTGCTCGAACATTAAATGCCTCCAAATGGTATTTAATTAACTTCCCGGGGTGAAGAAACCCTTTTTGAGAACTCAGAGTGAGTAAATTGGCCATTTTCATGCACTTTTAACCATTCCATAAATCTTGTGTTTTGGGCCCCTGGAAGCATGAAAATCACTTTAAACATGCTAATTTTAGCTCTAACACTGATGATCCACCTACAAATGTGAACTGACGTTCAAAAATAAAACATTTGAAAACGGACCATTTTCCACATTTCTGAAGCATGACGTAATGGGGGGTGTTATCTCTTTTGTCGAAAATCAGCCGTTTTTGCTCGAACATTAAATGCCTCCAAATGGTATTTAATTAACTTCCTGGGGTGAAGAAACCCTTTTTGAGAACTCAGAGTGAGTAAATTGGCCATTTTCATGCACTTTTAACCATTCCATAAATCTTGTGTTTTGGGCCCCTGGAAGCATGAAAATCACTTTAAACATGCTAATTTTAGCTCTAACACTGATGATCCACCTACAAATGTGAACTGACGTTCAAAAATAAAACATTTGAAAACGGACCATTTTCCACATTTCTGAAGCATGACGTAATGGGGGGGTGTTATCTCTTTTGTCGAAAATCAGCCGTTTTTGCTCGAACATTAAATGCCTCCAAATGGTATTTAATTAACTTCCCGAGCCCCTGGAAGCATGAAAATCACTTTAAACATGCTAATTTTAGCTCTAACACTGATGATCCACCTACAAATGTGAACTGACGTTCAAAAATAAAACATTTGAAAACGGACCATTTTCCACATTTCTGAAGCATGACGTAATGGGGGGTGTTATCTCTTTTGTCGAAAATCAGCCGTTTTTGCTCGAACATTAAATGCCTCCAAATGGTATTTAATTAACTTCCCGGGGTGAAGAAACCCTTTTTGAGAACTCAGAGTGAGTAAATTGGCCATTTTCATGCACTTTTAACCATTCCATAAATCTTGTGTTTTGGGCCCCTGGAAGCATGAAAATCACTTTAAACATGCTAATTTTAGCTCTAACACTGATGATCCACCTACAAATGTGAACTGACGTTCAAAAATAAAACATTTGAAAACGGACCATTTTCCACATTTCTGAAGCATGACGTAATGGGGGGGTGTTATCTCTTTTGTCGAAAATCAGCCGTTTTTGCTCGAACATTAAATGCCTCCAAATGGTATTTAATTAACTTCCCGGGGTGAAGAAACCCTTTTTGAGAACTCAGAGTGAGTAAATTGGCCATTTTCATGCACTTTTAACCATTCCATAAATCTTGTGTTTTGGGCCCCTGGAAGCATGAAAATCACTTTAAACATGCTAATTTTAGCTCTAACACTGATGATCCACCTACAAATGTGAACTGACGTTCAAAAATAAAACATTTGAAAACTGACCATTTTCCACATTTCTGAAGCATGACGTAATGGGGGGGGTGTTATCTCTTTTGTCGAAAATCAGCCGTTTTTGCTCGAACATTAAATGCCTCCAAATGGTATTTAATTAACTTCCCGAGCCCCTGGAAGCATGAAAATCACTTTAAACATGCTAATTTTAGCTCTAACACTGATGATCCACCTACAAATGTGAACTGACGTTCAAAAATAAAACATTTGAAAACGGACCATTTTCCACATTTCTGAAGCATGACGTAATTGGGGGGTGTTATCTCTTTTGTCGAAAATCAGCCGTTTTTGCTCGAACATTAAATGCCTCCAAATGGTATTTAATTAACTTCCCGGGGTGAAGAAACCCTTTTTGAGAACTCAGAGTGAGTAAATTGGCCATTTTCATGCACTTTTAACCATTCCATAAATCTTGTGTTTTGGGCCCCTGGAAGCATGCAAATCACTTTAAACATGCTAATTTTAGCACTAACACTGATGATCCACCTACAAATGTGAACTGACGTTCAAAAATAAAACATTTGAAAACGGACCATTTTCCACATTTCTGAAGCATGACGTAATGGGGGGGTGTTATCTCTTTTGTCAAAAATCAGCCGTTTTTGCTCGAACATTAAATGCCTCCAAATGGTATTTAATTAACTTCCCGAGCCCCTGGAAGCATGAAAATCACTTTAAACATGCTAATTTTAGCTCTAACACTGATGATCCACCTACAAATGTGAACTGACGTTCAAAAATAAAACATTTGAAAACGGACCATTTTCCACATTTCTGAAGCATGACGTAATGGGGGGGTGTTATCTCTTTTGTCGAAAATCAGCCGTTTTTGCTCGAACATTAAATGCCTCCAAATGGTATTTAATTAACTTCCCGAGCCCCTGGAAGCATGAAAATCACTTTAAACATGCTAATTTTAGCTCTAACACTGATGATCCACCTACAAATGTGAACTGACGTTCAAAAATAAAACATTTGAAAACGGACCATTTTCCACATTTCTGAAGCATGACGTAATGGGGGGGTGTTATCTCTTTTGTCGAAAATCAGCCGTTTTTGCTCGAACATTAAATGCCTCCAAATGGTATTTAATTAACTTCCCGGGGTGAAGAAACCCTTTTTGAGAACTCAGAGTGAGTAAATTGGCCATTTTCATGCACTTTTAACCATTCCATAAATCTTGTGTTTTGGGCCCCTGGAAGCATGAAAATCACTTTAAACATGCTAATTTTAGCTCTAACACTGATGATCCACCTACAAATGTGAACTGACGTTCAAAAATAAAACATTTGAAAACTGACCATTTTCCACATTTCTGAAGCATGACGTAATGGGGGGGTGTTATCTCTTTTGTCGAAAATCAGCCGTTTTTGCTCGAACATTAAATGCCTCCAAATGGTATTTAATTAACTTCCCGAGCCCCTGGAAGCATGAAAATCACTTTAAACATGCTAATTTTAGCTCTAACACTGATGATCCACCTACAAATGTGAACTGACGTTCAAAAATAAAACATTTGAAAACGGACCATTTTCCACATTTCTGAAGCATGACGTAATTGGGGGGTGTTATCTCTTTTGTCGAAAATCTGCCGTTTTTGCTCGAACATTAAATGCCTCCAAATGGTATTTAATTAACTTCCCGGGGTGAAGAAACCCTTTTTGAGAACTCAGAGTGAGTAAATTGGCCATTTTCATGCACTTTTAACCATTCCATAAATCTTGTGTTTTGGGCCCCTGGAAGCATGAAAATCACTTTAAACATGCTAATTTTAGCTCTAACACTGATGATCCACCTACAAATGTGAACTGACGTTCAAAAATAAAACATTTGAAAACGGACCATTTTCCACATTTCTGAAGCATGACGTAATGGGGGGGTGTTATCTCTTTTGTCAAAAATCAGCCGTTTTTGCTCGAACATTAAATGCCTCCAAATGGTATTTAATTAACTTCCCGAGCCCCTGGAAGCATGAAAATCACTTTAAACATGCTAATTTTAGCTCTAACACTGATGATCCACCTACAAATGTGAACTGACGTTCAAAAATAAAACATTTGAAAACGGACCATTTTCCACATTTCTGAAGCATGACGTAATGGGGGGGTGTTATCTCTTTTGTCGAAAATCAGCCGTTTTTGCTCGAACATTAAATGCCTCCAAATGGTATTTAATTAACTTCCCGAGCCCCTGGAAGCATGAAAATCACTTTAAACATGCTAATTTTAGCTCTAACACTGATGATCCACCTACAAATGTGAACTGACGTTCAAAAATAAAACATTTGAAAACGGACCATTTTCCACATTTCTGAAGCATGACGTAATGGGGGGGTGTTATCTCTTTTGTCGAAAATCAGCCGTTTTTGCTCGAACATTAAATGCCTCCAAATGGTATTTAATTAACTTCCCGGGGTGAAGAAACCCTTTTTGAGAACTCAGAGTGAGTAAATTGGCCATTTTCATGCACTTTTAACCATTCCATAAATCTTGTGTTTTGGGCCCCTGGAAGCATGAAAATCACTTTAAACATGCTAATTTTAGCTCTAACACTGATGATCCACCTACAAATGTGAACTGACGTTCAAAAATAAAACATTTGAAAACGGACCATTTTCCACATTTCTGAAGCATGACGTAATGGGGGGGTGTTATCTCTTTTGTCGAAAATCAGCCGTTTTTGCTCGAACATTAAATGCCTCCAAATGGTATTTAATTAACTTCCCGAGCCCCTGGAAGCATGAAAATCACTTTAAACATGCTAATTTTAGCTCTAACACTGATGATCCACCTACCAATGTGAACTGACGTTCAAAAATAAAACATTTGAAAACGGACCATTTTCCACATTTCTGAAGCATGACGTAATGGGGGGGTGTTATCTCTTTTGTCGAAAATCAGCCGTTTTTGCTCGAACATTAAATGCCTCCAAATGGTATTTAATTAACTTCACGGTGTGAAGAAACCCTTTTTGAGAACTCAGAGTGAGTAAATTGGCCATTTTCATGCACTTTTAACCATTCCATAAATCTTGTGTTTTGGGTAACCTGGAAGCATGAAAATCACTTTAAACATGCTAATTTTAGCTCTAACACTGATGATCCACCTACAAATGTGAACTGACGTTCAAAAATAAAACATTTGAAAACGGACCATTTTCCACATTTCTGAAGCATGACGTAATGGGGGGGTGTTATCTCTTTTGCCGAAAATCAGCCGTTTTTGCTCGAACATTAAATGCCTCCAAATGGTATTTAATTAACTTCCCGGGGTGAAGAAACCCTTTTTGAGAACTCAGAGTGAGTAAATTGGCCATTTTCATGCACTTTTAACCATTCCATAAATCTTGTGTTTTGGGCCCCTGGAAGCATGAAAATCACTTTAAACATGCTAATTTTAGCTCTAACACTGATGATCCACCTACAAATGTGAACTGACGTTCAAAAATAAAACATTTGAAAACGGACCATTTTCCACATTTCTGAAGCATGACGTAATGGGGGGGTGTTATCTCTTTTGTCGAAAATCAGCCGTTTTTGCTCGAACATTAAATGCCTCCAAATGGTATTTAATTAACTTCCCGAGCCCCTGGAAGCATGAAAATCACTTTAAACATGCTAATTTTAGCTCTAACACTGATGATCCACCTACAAATGTGAACTGACGTTCAAAAATAAAACATTTGAAAACGGACCATTTTCCACATTTCTGAAGCATGACGTAATGGGGGGGTGTTATCTCTTTTGTCGAAAATCAGCCGTTTTTGCTCGAACATTAAATGCCTCCAAATGGTATTTAATTACCTTCCCGGGGTGAAGAAACCCTTTTTGAGAACTCAGAGTGAGTAAATTGGCCATTTTCATGCACTTTTAACCATTCCATAAATCTTGTGTTTTGGGCCCCTGGAAGCATGAAAATCACTTTAAACATGCTAATTTTAGCTCTAACACTGATGATCCACCTACAAATGTGAACTGACGTTCAAAAATAAAACATTTGAAAACGGACCATTTTCCACATTTCTGAAGCATGACGTAATGGGGGGGTGTTATCTCTTTTGTCGAAAATCAGCCGTTTTTGCTCGAACATTAAATGCCTCCAAATGGTATTTAATTAACTTTCCGGGGTGAAGAAACCCTTTTTGAGAACTCAGAGTGAGTAAATTGGCCATTTTCATGCACTTTTAACCATTCCAGAAATCTTGTGTTTTGGGCCCCTGGAAGCATGAAAATCACTTTAAACATGCTAATTTTAGCTCTAACACTGATGATCCACCTACAAATGTGAACTGACGTTCAAAAATAAAACATTTGAAAACGGACCATTTTCCACATTTCTGAAGCATGACGTAATGGGGGGGTGTTATCTCTTTTGTCGAAAATCAGCCGTTTTTGCTCGAACATTAAATGCCTCCAAATGGTATTTAATTAACTTCCCGAGCCCCTGGAAGCATGAAAATCACTTTAAACATGCTAATTTTAGCTCTAACACTGATGATCCACCTACAAATGTGAACTGACGTTCAAAAATAAAACATTTGAAAACGGACCATTTTCCACATTTCTGAAGCATGACGTAATTGGGGGGTGTTATCTCTTTTGTCGAAAATCAGCCGTTTTTGCTCGAACATTAAATGCCTCCAAATGGTATTTAATTAACTTCCCGGGGTGAAGAAACCCTTTTTGAGAACTCAGAGTGAGTAAATTGGCCATTTTCATGCACTTTTAACCATTCCATAAATCTTGTGTTTTGGGCCCCTGGAAGCATGAAAATCACTTTAAGCATGCTAATTTTAGCTCTAACACTGATGATCCACCTACAAATGTGAACTGACGTTCAAAAATAAAACATTTGAAAACGGACCATTTTCCACATTTCTGAAGCATGACGTAATGGGGGGGTGTTATCTCTTTTGTCGAAAATCAGCCGTTTTTGCTCGAACATTAAATGCCTCCAAATGGTATTTATTTCACTTCCCGAGCCCCTGGAAGCATGAAAATCACTTTAAACATGCTAATTTTAGCTCTAACACTGATGATCCACCTACAAATGTGAACTGACGTTCAAAAATAAAACATTTGAAAACGGACCATTTTCCACATTTCTGAAGCATGATGTAATGGGGGGGTGTTATCTCTTTTGTCGAAAATCAGCCGTTTTTGCTCGAACATTAGACACCTCCAAATGGTATTTAATTAACTTCCCGGGGTGAAGAAACCCTTTTTGAGTACTCAGAGTGAGTAAATTGGCCATTTTCATGCACTTTTAACCATTCCATTAATCTTGTGTTTTGGGCCCCTGGAAGCATGAAAATCACTTTAAACATGCTAATTTTAGCTCTAACACTGATGATCCACCTACAAATGTGAATTGACGTTCAAAAATAAAACATTTGAAAACGGACCATTTTCCACATTTCTGAAGCATGACGTAATGGGGGGGTGTTATCTTCTTTTGTCGAAAATCAGCCGTTTTTGCTCGAACATTAAATGCCTCCAAATGGTATTTAATTAACTTCCCGAGCCCCTGGAAGCATGAAAATCACTTTAAACATGCTAATTTTAGCTCTAACACTGATGATCCACCTACAAATGTGAACTGACGTTCAAAAATAAAACATTTGAAAACGGACCATTTTCCACATTTCTGAAGCATGACGTAATGGGGGGGTGTTATCTCTTTTGTCGAAAATCAGCCGTTTTTGCTCGAACATTAAATGCCTCCAAATGGTATTTAATTAACTTCCCGGGGTGAAGAAACCCTTTTTGAGAACTCAGAGTGAGTAAATTGGCCATTTTCATGCACTTTTAACCATTCCATAAATCTTGTGTTTTGGGCCCCTGGAAGCATGAAAATCACTTTAAACATGCTAATTTTAGCTCTAACACTGATGATCCACCTACAAATGTGAACTGACGTTCAAAAATAAAACATTTGAAAACGGACCATTTTCCACATTTCTGAAGCATGACGTAATGGGGGGGTGTTATCTCTTTTGTCGAAAATCAGCCGTTTTTGCTCGAACATTAAATGCCTCCAAATGGTATTTATTTCACTTCCCGAGCCCCTGGAAGCATGAAAATCACTTTAAACATGCTAATTTTAGCTCTAACACTGATGATCCACCTACAAATGTGAACTGACGTTCAAAAATAAAACATTTGAAAACGGACCATTTTCCACATTTCTGAAGCATGACGTAATGGGGGGGTGTTATCTCTTTTGTCGAAAATCAGCCGTTTTTGCTCGAACATTAAATGCCTCCAAATGGTATTTATTTCACTTCCCGAGCCCCTGGAAGCATGAAAATCACTTTAAACATGCTAATTTTAGCTCTAACACTGATGATCCACCTACAAATGTGAACTGACGTTCAAAAATAAAACATTTGAAAACGGACCATTTTCCACATTTCTGAAGCATGACGTAATGGGGGGGTGTTATCTCTTTTGTCGAAAATCAGCCGTTTTTGCTCGAACATTAAATGCCTCCAAATGGTATTTAATTAACTTCCCGAGCCCCTGGAAGCATGAAAATCACTTTAAACATGCTAATTTTAGCTCTAACACTGATGATCCACCTACAAATGTGAACTGACGTTCAAAAATAAAACATTTGAAAACGGACCATTTTCCACATTTCTGAAGCATGACGTAATGGGGGGGTGTTATCTCTTTTGTCGAAAATCAGCCGTTTTTGTTCGAACATTAAATGCCTCCAAATGGTATTTAATTAACTTCCCGAGCCCCTGGAAGCATGAAAATCACTTTAAACATGCTAATTTTAGCTCTAACACTGATGATCCACCTACAAATGTGAACTGACGTTCAAAAATAAAACATTTGAAAACGGACCATTTTCCACATTTCTGAAGCATGACGTAATGGGGGGGTGTTATCTCTTTTGTCGAAAATCAGCCGTTTTTGCTCGAACATTAAATGCCTCCAAATGGTATTTAATTAACTTCCCGGGGTGAAGAAACCCTTTTTGAGAACTCAGAGTGAGTAAATTGGCCATTTTCATGCACTTTTAACCATTCCATTAATCTTGTGTTTTGGGCCCCTGGAAGCATGAAAATCACTTTAAACATGCTAATTTTAGCTCTAACACTGATGATCCACCTACAAATGTGAATTGACGTTCAAAAATAAAACATTTGAAAACGGACCATTTTCCACATTTCTGAAGCATGACGTAATGGGGGGGTGTTATCTTCTTTTGTCGAAAATCAGCCGTTTTTGCTCGAACATTAAATGCCTCCAAATGGTATTTAATTAACTTCCCGAGCCCCTGGAAGCATGGAAATCACTTTAAACATGCTAATTTTAGCTCTAACACTGATGATCCACCTACAAATGTGAACTGACGTTCAAAAATAAAACATTTGAAAACGGACCATTTTCCACATTTCTGAAGCATGACGTAATGGGGGGGTGTTATCTCTTTTGTCGAAAATCAGCCGTTTTTGCTCGAACATTAAATGCCTCCAAATGGTATTTAATTAACTTCCCGGGGTGAAGAAACCCTTTTTGAGAACTCAGAGTGAGTAAATTGGCCATTTTCATGCACTTTTAACCATTCCATAAATCTTGTGTTTTGGGCCCCTGGAAGCATGAAAATCACTTTAAACATGCTAATTTTAGCTCTAACACTGATGATCCACCTACAAATGTGAACTGACGTTCAAAAATAAAACATTTGAAAACGGACCATTTTCCACATTTCTGAAGCATGACGTAATGGGGGGGTGTTATCTCTTTTGTCGAAAATCAGCCGTTTTTGCTCGAACATTAAATGCCTCCAAATGGTATTTATTTCACTTCCCGAGCCCCTGGAAGCATGAAAATCACTTTAAACATGCTAATTTTAGCTCTAACACTGATGATCCACCTACAAATGTGAACTGACGTTCAAAAATAAAACATTTGAAAACGGACCATTTTCCACATTTCTGAAGCATGACGTAATGGGGGGGTGTTATCTCTTTTGTCGAAAATCAGCCGTTTTTGCTCGAACATTAAATGCCTCCAAATGGTATTTAATTAACTTCCCGAGCCCCTGGAAGCATGAAAATCACTTTAAACATGCTAATTTTAGCTCTAACACTGATGATCCACCTACAAATGTGAACTGACGTTCAAAAATAAAACATTTGAAAACGGACCATTTTCCACATTTCTGAAGCATGACGTAATGGGGGGGTGTTATCTCTTTTGTCGAAAATCAGCCGTTTTTGTTCGAACATTAAATGCCTCCAAATGGTATTTAATTAACTTCCCGAGCCCCTGGAAGCATGAAAATCACTTTAAACATGCTAATTTTAGCTCTAACACTGATGATCCACCTACAAATGTGAACTGACGTTCAAAAATAAAACATTTGAAAACGGACCATTTTCCACATTTCTGAAGCATTACGTAATGGGGGGTGTTATCTCTTTTGTCGAAAATCAGCCGTTTTTGCTCGAACATTAAATGCCTCCAAATGGTATTTAATTAACTTCCCGGGGTGAAGAAACCCTTTTTGAGAACTCAGAGTGAGTAAATTGGCCATTTTCATGCACTTTTAACCATTCCATAAATCTTGTGTTTTGGGCCCCTGGAAGCATGAAAATCACTTTAAACATGCTAATTTTAGCTCTAACACTGATGATCCACCTACAAATGTGAACTGACGTTCAAAAATAAAACATTTGAAAACGGACCATTTTCCACATTTCTGAAGCATGACGTAATGGGGGGGGTGTTATCTCTTTTGTCGAAAATCAGCCGTTTTTGCTCGAACATTAAATGCCTCCAAATGGTATTTAATTAACTTCCCGAGCCCCTGGAAGCATGAAAATCACTTTAAACATGCTAATTTTAGCTCTAACACTGATGATCCACCTACAAATGTGAACTGACGTTCAAAAATAAAACATTTGAAAACGGACCATTTTCCACATTTCTGAAGCATGACGTAATGGGGGGGTGTTATCTCTTTTGTCGAAAATCAGCCGTTTTTGCTCGAACATTAAATGCCTCCAAATGGTATTTAATTAACTTTCCGGGGTGAAGAAACCCCTTTTGAGAACTCAGAGTGAGTAAATTGGCCATTTTCATGCACTTTTAACCATTCCATAAATCTTGTGTTTTGGGCCCCTGGAAGCATGAAAATCACTTTAAACATGCTAATTTTAGCTCTAACACTGATGATCCACCTACAAATGTGAACTGACGTTCAAAAATAAAACATTTGAAAACGGACCATTTTCCACATTTCTGAAGCATGACGTAATGGGGGGGTGTTATCTCTTTTGTCGAAAATCAGCCGTTTTTGCTCGAACATTAAATGCCTCCAAATGGTATTTAATTAACTTCCCGAGCCCCTGGAAGCATGAAAATCACTTTAAACATGCTAATTTTAGCTCTAACACTGATGATCCACCTACAAATGTGAACTGACGTTCAAAAATAAAACATTTGAAAACGGACCATTTTCCACATTTCTGAAGCATGACGTAATGGGAGGGTGTTATCTCTTTTGTCGAAAATCAGCCGTTTTTGCTCGAACATTAAATGCCTCCAAATGGTATTTAATTAACTTCCCGGGGTGAAGAAACCCTTTTTGAGAACTCAGAGTGAGTAAATTGGCCATTTTTAATGCACTTTTAACCATTCCATAAATCTTGTGTTTTGGGCCCCTGGAAGCATGAAAATCACTTTAAACATGCTAATTTTAGCTCTAACACTGATGATCCACCTACAAATGTGAACTGACGTTCAAAAATAAAACATTTGAAAACGGACCATTTTCCACATTTCTGAAGCATGACGTAATGGGGGGGTGTTATCTCTTTTGTCGAAAATCAGCCGTTTTTGCTCGAACATTAAATGCCTCCAAATGGTATTTAATTAAGTTCCCGGGGTGAAGAAACCCTTTTTGAGAACTCAGAGTGAGTAAATTGGCCATTTTCATGCACTTTTAACCATTCCATAAATCTTGTGTTTTGGGCCCCTGGAAGCATGAAAATCACTTTAAACATGCTAATTTTAGCTCTAACACTGATGATCCACCTACAAATGTGAACTGACGTTCAAAAATAAAACATTTGAAAACGGACCATTTTCCACATTTCTGAAGCATGACGTAATGGGGGGGTGTTATCTCTTTTGTCGAAAATCAGCCGTTTTTGCTCGAACATTAAATGCCTCCAAATGGTATTTAATTAACTTCACGAGCCCCTGGAAGCATGAAAATCACTTTAAACATGCTAATTTTAGCTCTAACACGGATGATCCACCTACAAATGTGAACTGACGTTCAAAAATAAAACATTTGAAAACGGACCATTTTCCACATTTCTGAAGCATGACGTAATGGGGGGGTGTTATCTCTTTTGTCGAAAATCAGCCGTTTTTGCTCGAACATTAAATGCCTCCAAATGGTATTTAATTAACTTCCCGGGGTGAAGAAACCCTTTTTGAGAACTCAGAGTGAGTAAATTGGCCATTTTCATGCACTTTTAACCATTCCATAAATCTTGTGTTTTGGGCCCCTGGAAGCATGAAAATCACTTTAAACATGCTAATTTTAGCTCTAACACTGATGATCCACCTACAAATGTGAACTGACGTTCAAAAATAAAACATTTGAAAACGGACCATTTTCCACATTTCTGAAGCATGACGTAATGGGGGGGTGTTATCTCTTTTGTCGAAAATCAGCCGTTTTTGCTCGAACATTAAATGCCTCCAAATGGTATTTAATTAACTTCCCGAGCCCCTGGAAGCATGAAAATCACTTTAAACATGCTAATTTTAGCTCTAACACTGATGATCCACCTACAAATGTGAACTGACGTTCAAAAAATAAAACATTTGAAAACTGACCATTTTCCACATTTCTGAAGCATGACGTAATGGGGGGGTGTTATCTCTTTTGTCGAAAATCAGCCGTTTTTGCTCGAACATTAAATGCCTCCAAATGGTATTTAATTAACTTCCTGGGGTGAAGAAACCCTTTTTGAGAACTCAGAGTGAGTAAATTGGCCATTTTCATGCACTTTTAACCATTCCATAAATCTTGTGTTTTGGGCCCCTGGAAGCATGAAAATCACTTTAAACATGCTAATTTTAGCTCTAACACTGATGATCCACCTACAAATGTGAACTGACGTTCAAAAATAAAACATTTGAAAACGGACCATTTTCCACATTTCTGAAGCATGACGTAATGGGGGGGTGTTATCTCTTTTGTCGAAAATCAGCCGTTTTTGCTCGAACATTAAATGCCTCCAAATGGTATTTAATTAACTTCCCGAGCCCCTGGAAGCATGAAAATCACTTTAAACATGCTAATTTTAGCTCTAACACTGATGATCCACCTACAAATGTGAACTGACGTTCAAAAATAAAACATTTGAAAACGGACCATTTTCCACATTTCTGAAGCATGACGTAATGGGGGGGTCTTATCTCTTTTGTCGAAAATCAGCCGTTTTTGCTCGAACATTAAATGCCTCCAAATGGTATTTAATTAACTTCCCGGGGTGAAGAAACCCTTTTTGAGAACTCAGAGTGAGTAAATTGGCCATTTTCATGCACTTTTAACCATTCCATAAATCTTGTGTTTTGGGCCCCTGGAAGCATGAAAATCACTTTAAACATGCTAATTTTTGCTCTAACACTGATGATCCACCTACAAATGTGAACTGACGTTCAAAAATAAAACATTTGAAAACGGACCATTTTCCACATTTCTGAAGCATGACGTAATGGGGGGGTGTTATCTCTTTTGTCGAAAATCAGCCGTTTTAGCTCGAACATTAAATGCCTCCAAATGGTATTTAATTAACTTCCCGAGCCCCTGGAAGCATGAAAATCACTTTAAACATGCTTATTTTAGCTCTAACACTGATGATCCACCTACAAATGTGAACTGACGTTCAAAAATAAAACATTTGAAAACGGACCATTTTCCACATTTCTGAAGCATGACGTAATGGGGGGGTGTTATCTCTTTTGTCGAAAATCAGCCGTTTTTGCTCGAACATTAAATGCCTCCAAATGGTATTTAATTAACTTCCCGGGGTGAAGAAACCCTTTTTGAGAACTCAGAGTGAGTAAATTGGCCATTTTCATGCACTTTTAACCATTCCATAAATCTTGTGTTTTGGGCCCCTGGAAGCATGAAAATCACTTTAAACATGCACATTTTAGCTCTAACACTGATGATCCACCTACAAATGTGAACTGACGTTCAAAAATAAAACATTTGAAAACGGACCATTTTCCACATTTCTGAACCATGACGTAATGGGGGGGTGTTATCTCTTTTGTCGAAAATCAGCCGTTTTTGCTCGAACATTAAATTCCTCCAAATGGTATTTAATTAACTTCCCGAGCCCCTGGAAGCATGAAAATCACTTTAAACATGCTAATTTTAGCTCTAACACTGATGATCCACCTACAAATGTGAACTGACGTTCAAAAATAAAACATTTGAAAACGGACCATTTTCCACATTTCTGAAGCATGACGTAATGGGGGGGTGTTATCTCTTTTGTCGATAATCAGCCGTTTTTGCTCGAACATTAAATGCCTCCAAATGGTATTTAATTAACTTCCCGGGGTGAAGAAACCCTTTTTGAGAACTCAGAGTGAGTAAATTGGCCATTTTCATGCACTTTTAACCATTCCATAAATCTTGTGTTTTGGGCCCATGGAAGCATGAAAATCACTTTAAACATGCTAATTTTAGCTCTAACACTGATGATCCACCTACAAATGTGAACTGACGTTCAAAAATAAAACATTTGAAAACGGACCATTTTCCACATTTCTGAAGCATGACGTAATGGGGGGGTGTTATCTCTTTTGTCGAAAATCAGCCGTTTTTGCTCGAACATTAAATGCCTCCAAATGGTATTTAATTAACTTCCCGAGCCCCTGGAAGCATGAAAATCACTTTAAACATGCTAATTTTAGCTCTAACACTGATGATCCACCTACAAATGTGAACTGACGTTCAAAAATAAAACATTTGAAAACGGACCATTTTCCACATTTCTGAAGCATGACGTAATGGGGGGGTGTTATCTCTTTTGTCGAAAATCAGCCGTTTTTGCTCGAACATTAAATGCCTCCAAATGGTATTTAATTAACTTTCCGGGGTGAAGAAACCCCTTTTGAGAACTCAGAGTGAGTAAATTGGCCATTTTCATGCACTTTTAACCATTCCATAAATCTTGTGTTTTGGGCCCCTGGAAGCATGAAAATCACTTTAAACATGCTAATTTTAGCTCTAACACTGATGATCCACCTACAAATGTGAACTGACGTTCAAAAATAAAACATTTGAAAACGGACCATTTTCCACATTTCTGAAGCATGACGTAATGGGGGGGTCTTATCTCTTTTGTCGAAAATCAGCCGTTTTTGCTCGAACATTAAATGCCTCCAAATGGTATTTAATTAACTTCCCGGGGTGAAGAAACCCTTTTTGAGAACTCAGAGTGAGTAAATTGGCCATTTTCATGCACTTTTAACCATTCCATAAATCTTGTATTTTGGGCCCCTGGAAGCATGAAAATCACTTTAAACATGCTAATTTTAGCTCTAACACTGATGATCCACCTACAAATGTGAACTGACGTTCAAAAATAAAACATTTGAAAACGGACCATTTTCCACATTTCTGAAGCATGACAGAATGGGGGGGTGTTATCTCTTTTGTCGAAAATCAGCCGTTTTAGCTCGAACATTAAATGCCTCCAAATGGTATTTAATTAACTTCCCGAGCCCCTGGAAGCATGAAAATCACTTTAAACATGCTTATTTTAGCTCTAACACTGATGATCCACCTACAAATGTGAACTGACGTTCAAAAATAAAACATTTGAAAACGGACCATTTTCCACATTTCTGAAGCATGACGTAATGGGGGGGTGTTATCTCTTTTGTCGAAAATCAGCCGTTTTTGCTCGAACATTAAATGCCTCCAAATGGTATTTAATTAACTTCCCGGGGTGAAGAAACCCTTTTTGAGAACTCAGAGTGAGTAAATTGGCCATTTTCATGCACTTTTAACCATTCCATAAATCTTGTGTTTTGGGCCCCTGGAAGCATGAAAATCACTTTAAACATGCTAATTTTAGCTCTAACACTGATGATCCACCTACAAATGTGAACTGACGTTCAAAAATAAAACATTTGAAAACGGACCATTTTCCACATTTCTGAAGCATGACGTAATGGGGGGGTGTTATCTCTTTTGTCGAAAATCAGCCGTTTTTGCTCGAACATTAAATGCCTCCAAATGGTATTTAATTAACTTCCCGAGCCCCTGGAAGCATGAAAATCACTTTAAACATGCTAATTTTAGCTCTAACACTGATGATCCACCTACAAATGTGAACTGACGTTCAAAAATAAAACATTTGAAAACGGACCATTTTCCACATTTCTGAAGCATGACGTAATGGGGGGGTGTTATCTCTTTTGTCGAAAATCAGCCGTTTTTGCTCGAACATTAAATGCCTCCAAATGGTATTTAATTAACTTCCCGGGGTGAAGAAACCCTTTTTGAGAACTCAGAGTGAGTAAATTGGCCATTTTCATGCACTTTTAACCATTCCATAAATCTTGTGTTTTGGGCCCCTGGAAGCATGAAAATCACTTTAAACATGCTAATTTTAGCTCTAACACTGATGATCCACCTACAAATGTGAACTGACGTTCAAAAATAAAACATTTGAAAACGGACCATTTTCCACATTTCTGAAGCATGACGTAATGGGGGGGTGTTATCTCTTTTGTCGAAAATCAGCCGTTTTTGCTCGAACATTAAATGCCTCCAAATGGTATTTAATTAACTTCCCGAGCCCCTGGAAGCATGAAAATCACTTTAAACATGCTAATTTTAGCTCTAACACTGATGATCCACCTACAAATGTGAACTGACGTTCAAAAATAAAACATTTGAAAACGGACCATTTTCCACATTTCTGAAGCATGACGTAATGGGGGGGTGTTATCTCTTTTGTCGAAAATCAGCTGTTTTTGCTCGAACATTAAATGCCTCCAAATGGTATTTAATTAACTTTCCGGGGTGAAGAAACCCCTTTTGAGAACTCAGAGTGAGTAAATTGGCCATTTTCATGCACTTTTAACCATTCCATAAATCTTGTGTTTTGGGCCCCTGGAAGCATGAAAATCACTTTAAACATGCTAATTTTAGCTCTAACACTGATGATCCACCTACAAATGTGAACTGACGTTCAAAAATAAAACATTTGAAAACGGACCATTTTCCACATTTCTGAAGCATGACGTAATGGGGGGGTGTTATCTCTTTTGTCGAAAATCAGCCGTTTTTGCTCGAACATTAAATGCCTCCAAATGGTATTTAATTAACTTCCCGAGCCCCTGGAAGCATGAAAATCACTTTAAACATGCTAATTTTAGCTCTAACACTGATGATCCACCTACAAATGTGAACTGACGTTCAAAAATAAAATATTTGAAAACGGACCATTTTCCACATTTCTGAAGCATGACGTAATGGGGGGGTGTTATCTCTTTTGTCGAAAATCAGCCGTTTTTGCTCGAACATTAAATGCCTCCAAATGGTATTTAATTAACTTCCCGGGGTGAAGAAACCCTTTTTGAGAACTCAGAGTGAGTAAATTGGCCATTTTCATGCACTTTTAACCATTCCATAAATCTTGTGTTTTGGGCCCCTGGAAGCATGAAAATCACTTTAAACATGCTAATTTTAGCTCTAACACTGATGATCCACCTACAAATGTGAACTGACGTTCTAAAAATAAAACATTTGAAAACGGACCATTTTCCACATTTCTGAAGCATGACGTAATGGGGGGGTGTTATCTCTTTTGTCGAAAATCAGCCGTTTTTGCTCGAACATTAAATGCCTCCAAATGGTATTTAATTAACTTCCCGAGCCCCTGGAAGCATGAAAATCACTTTAAACATGCTAATTTTAGCTCTAACACTGATGATCCACCTACAAATGTGAACTGACGTTCAAAAATAAAACATTTGAAAACGGACCATTTTCCACATTTCTGAAGCATGACGTAATGGGGGGGTGTTATCTCTTTTGTCGAAAATCAGCCGTTTTTGCTCGAACATTAAATGCCTCCAAATGGTATTTAATTAATTTCCCGGGGTGAAGAAACCCTTTTTGAGAACTCAGAGTGAGTAAATTGGCCATTTTCATGCACTTTTAACCATTCCATAAATCTTGTGTTTTGGGCCCCTGGAAGCATGAAAATCACTTGAAACATGCTAATTTTAGCTCTAACACTGATGATCCACCTACAAATGTGAACTGACGTTCAAAAATAAAACATTTGAAAACTGACCATTTTCCACATTTCTGAAGCATGACGTAATGGGGGGGGGTGTTATCTCTTTTGTCGAAAATCAGCCGTTTTTGCTCGAACATTAAATGCCTCCAAATGGTATTTAATTAACTTCCCGAGCCCCTGGAAGCATGAAAATCACTTTAAACATGCTAATTTTAGCTCTAACACTGATGATCCACCTACAAATGTGAACTGACGTTCAAAAATAAAACATTTGAAAACGGACCATTTTCCACATTTCTGAAGCATGACGTAATGGGGGGGTGTTATCTCTTTTGTAGAAAATCAGCCGTTTTTGCTCGAACATTAAATGCCTCCAAATGGTATTTAATTAACTTCCCGGGGTGAAGAAACCCTTTTTGAGAACTCAGAGTGAGTAAATTGGCCATTTTCATGCACTTTTAACCATTCCATAAATCTTGTGTTTTGGGCCCCTGGAAGCATGAAAATCACTTTAAACATGCTAATTTTAGCTCTAACACTGATGATCCACCTACAAATGTGAACTGACGTTCAAAAATAAAACATTTGAAAACGGACCATTTTCCACATTTCTGAAGCATGACGTAATGGGGGGGTGTTATCTCTTTTGTCGAAAATCAGCCGTTTTTGCTCGAACATTAAATGCCTCCAAATGGTATTTATTTCACTTCCCGGGGTGAAGAAACCCTTTTTGAGAACTCAGAGTGAGTAAATTGGCCATTTTCATGCACTTTTAACCATTCCATTAATCTTGTGTTTTGGGCCCCTGGAAGCATGAAAATCACTTTAAACATGCTAATTTTAGCTCTAACACTGATGATCCACCTACAAATGTGAACTGACGTTCAAAAATAAAACATTTGAAAACGGACCATTTTCCACATTTCTGAAGCATGACGTAATGGGGGGGTGTTATCTCTTTTAACGAAAATCAGCCGTTTTTGCTCGAACATTAAATGCCTCCAAATGGTATTTAATTAACTTCCCGAGCCCCTGGAAGCATGAAAATCACTTTAAACATGCTAATTTTAGCTCTAACACTGATGATCCACCTACAAATGTGAACTGACATTCAAAAATAAAACATTTGAAAACGGACCATTTTCCACATTTCTGAAGCATGACGTAATGGGGGGGTGTTATCTCTTTTGTCGAAAATCAGCCGTTTTTGCTCGAACATTAAATGCCTCCAAATGGTATTTAATTAACTTCACGAGCCCCTGGAAGCATGAAAATCACTTTAAACATGCTAATTTTAGCTCTAACACGGATGATCCACCTACAAATGTGAACTGACGTTCAAAAATAAAACATTTGAAAACGGACCATTTTCCACATTTCTGAAGCATGACGTAATGGGGGGGTGTTATCTCTTTTGTCGAAAATCAGCCGTTTTTGCTCGAACATTAAATGCCTCCAAATGGTATTTAATTAACTTCCCGGGGTGAAGAAACCCTTTTTGAGAACTCAGAGTGAGTAAATTGGCCATTTTCATGCACTTTTAACCATTCCATAAATCTTGTGTTTTGGGCCCCTGGAAGCATGAAAATCACTTTAAACATGCTAATTTTAGCTCTAACACTGATGATCCACCTACAAATGTGAACTGACGTTCAAAAATAAAACATTTGAAAACGGACCATTTTCCACATTTCTGAAGCATGACGTAATGGGGGGGTGTTATCTCTTTTGTCGAAAATCAGCCGTTTTTGCTCGAACATTAAATGCCTCCAAATGGTATTTAATTAACTTCCCGAGCCCCTGGAAGCATGAAAATCACTTTAAACATGCTAATTTTAGCTCTAACACTGATGATCCACCTACAAATGTGAACTGACGTTCAAAAAATAAAACATTTGAAAACGGACCATTTTCCACATTTCTGAAGCATGACGTAATGGGGGGGTGTTATCTCTTTTGTCGAAAATCAGCCGTTTTTGCTCGAACATTAAATGCCTCCAAATGGTATTTAATTAACTTCCTGGGGTGAAGAAACCCTTTTTGAGAACTCAGAGTGAGTAAATTGGCCATTTTCATGCACTTTTAACCATTCCATAAATCTTGTGTTTTGGGCCCCTGGAAGCATGAAAATCACTTTAAACATGCTAATTTTAGCTCTAACACTGATGATCCACCTACAAATGTGAACTGACGTTCAAAAATAAAACATTTGAAAACGGACCATTTTCCACATTTCTGAAGCATGACGTAATGGGGGGGTGTTATCTCTTTTGTCGAAAATCAGCCGTTTTTGCTCAAACATTAAATGCCTCCAAATGGTATTTAATTAACTTCCCGAGCCCCTGGAAGCATGAAAATCACTTTAAACATGCTAATTTTAGCTCTAACACTGATGATCCACCTACAAATGTGAACTGACGTTCAAAAATAAAACATTTGAAAACGGACCATTTTCCACATTTCTGAAGCATGACGTAATGGGGGGGTCTTATCTCTTTTGTCGAAAATCAGCCGTTTTTGCTCGAACATTAAATGCCTCCAAATGGTATTTAATTAACTTCCCGGGGTGAAGAAACCCTTTTTGAGAACTCAGAGTGAGTAAATTGGCCATTTTCATGCACTTTTAACCATTCCATAAATCTTGTGTTTTGGGCCCCTGGAAGCATGAAAATCACTTTAAACATGCTAATTTTAGCTCTAACACTGATGATCCACCTACAAATGTGAACTGACGTTCAAAAATAAAACATTTGAAAACGGACCATTTTCCACATTTCTGAAGCATGACGTAATGGGGGGGTGTTATCTCTTTTGTCGAAAATCAGCCGTTTTAGCTCGAACATTAAATGCCTCCAAATGGTATTTAATTAACTTCCCGAGCCCCTGGAAGCATGAAAATCACTTTAAACATGCTTATTTTAGCTCTAACACTGATGATCCACCTACAAATGTGAACTGACGTTCAAAAATAAAACATTTGAAAACGGACCATTTTCCACATTTCTGAAGCATGACGTAATGGGGGGGTGTTATCTCTTTTGTCGAAAATCAGCCGTTTTTGCTCGAACATTAAATGCCTCCAAATGGTATTTAATTAACTTCCCGGGGTGAAGAAACCCTTTTTGAGAACTCAGAGTGAGTAAATTGGCCATTTTCATGCACTTTTAACCATTCCATAAATCTTGTGTTTTGGGCCCCTGGAAGCATGAAAATCACTTTAAACATGCACATTTTAGCTCTAACACTGATGATCCACCTACAAATGTGAACTGACGTTCAAAAATAAAACATTTGAAAACGGACCATTTTCCACATTTCTGAACCATGACGTAATGGGGGGGTGTTATCTCTTTTGTCGAAAATCAGCCGTTTTTGCTCGAACATTAAATGCCTCCAAATGGTATTTAATTAACTTCCCGAGCCCCTGGAAGCATGAAAATCACTTTAAACATGCTAATTTTAGCTCTAACACTGATGATCCACCTACAAATGTGAACTGACGTTCAAAAATAAAACATTTGAAAACGGACCATTTTCCACATTTCTGAAGCATGACGTAATGGGGGGGTGTTATCTCTTTTGTCGATAATCAGCCGTTTTTGCTCGAACATTAAATGCCTCCAAATGGTATTTAATTAACTTCCCGGGGTGAAGAAACCCTTTTTGAGAACTCAGAGTGAGTAAATTGGCCATTTTCATGCACTTTTAACCATTCCATAAATCTTGTGTTTTGGGCCCCTGGAAGCATTAAAATCACTTTAAACATGCTAATTTTAGCTCTAACACTGATGATCCACCTACAAATGTGAACTGACGTTCAAAAATAAAACATTTGAAAACGGACCATTTTCCACATTTCTGAAGCATGACGTAATGGGGGGGTGTTATCTCTTTTGTCGAAAATCAGCCGTTTTTGCTCGAACATTAAATGCCTCCAAATGGTATTTAATTAACTTCCCGAGCCCCTGGAAGCATGAAAATCACTTTAAACATGCTAATTTTAGCTCTAACACTGATGATCCACCTACAAATGTGAACTGACGTTCAAAAATAAAACATTTGAAAACGGACCATTTTCCACATTTCTGAAGCATGACGTAATGGGGGGGTGTTATCTCTTTTGTCGAAAATCAGCCGTTTTTGCTCGAACATTAAATGCCTCCAAATGGTATTTAATTAACTTTCCGGGGTGAAGAAACTCCTTTTGAGAACTCAGAGTGAGTAAATTGGCCATTTTCATGCACTTTTAACCATTCCATAAATCTTGTGTTTTGGGCCCCTGGAAGCATGAAAATCACTTTAAACATGCTAATTTTAGCTCTAACACTGATGATCCACCTACAAATGTGAACTGACGTTCAAAAATAAAACATTTGAAAACGGACCATTTTCCACATTTCTGAAGCATGACGTAATGGGGGGGTCTTATCTCTTTTGTCGAAAATCAGCCGTTTTTGCTCGAACATTAAATGCCTCCAAATGGTATTTAATTAACTTCCCGGGGTGAAGAAACCCTTTTTGAGAACTCAGAGTGAGTAAATTGGCCATTTTCATGCACTTTTAACCATTCCATAAATCTTGTATTTTGGGCCCCTGGAAGCATGAAAATCACTTTAAACATGCTAATTTTAGCTCTAACACTGATGATCCACCTACAAATGTGAACTGACGTTCAAAAATAAAACATTTGAAAACGGACCATTTTCCACATTTCTGAAGCATGACGTAATGGGGGGGTGTTATCTCTTTTGTCGAAAATCAGCCGTTTTAGCTCGAACATTAAATGCCTCCAAATGGTATTTAATTAACTTCCCGAGCCCCTGGAAGCATGAAAATCACTTTAAACATGCTTATTTTAGCTCTAACACTGATGATCCACCTACAAATGTGAACTGACGTTCAAAAATAAAACATTTGAAAACGGACCATTTTCCACATTTCTGAAGCATGACGTAATGGGGGGGTGTTATCTCTTTTGTCGAAAATCAGCCGTTTTTGCTCGAACATTAAATGCCTCCAAATGGTATTTAATTAACTTCCCGGGGTGAAGAAACCCTTTTTGAGAACTCAGAGTGAGTAAATTGGCCATTTTCATGCACTTTTAACCATTCCATAAATCTTGTGTTTTGGGCCCCTGGAAGCATGAAAATCACTTTAAACATGCTAATTTTAGCTCTAACACTGATGATCCACCTACAAATGTGAACTGACGTTCAAAAATAAAACATTTGAAAACGGACCATTTTCCACATTTCTGAAGCATGACGTAATGGGGGGGTGTTATCTCTTTTGTCGAAAATCAGCCGTTTTTGCTCGAACATTAAATGCCTCCAAATGGTATTTAATTAACTTCCCGAGCCCCTGGAAGCATGAAAATCACTTTAAACATGCTAATTTTAGCTCTAACACTGATGATCCACCTACAAATGTGAACTGACGTTCAAAAATAAAACATTTGAAAACTGACCATTTTCCACATTTCTGAAGCATGACGTAATGGGGGGGTGTTATCTCTTTTGTCGAAAATCAGCCGTTTTTGCTCGAACATTAAATGCCTCCAAATGGTATTTAATTAACTTCCCGGGGTGAAGAAACCCTTTTTGAGAACTCAGAGTGAGTAAATTGGCCATTTTCATGCACTTTTAACCATTCCATAAATCTTGTGTTTTGGGCCCCTGGAAGCATGAAAATCACTTTAAACATGCTAATTTTAGCTCTAACACTGATGATCCACCTACAAATGTGAACTGACGTTCAAAAATAAAACATTTGAAAACGGACCATTTTCCACATTTCTGAAGCATGACGTAATGGGGGGGTGTTATCTCTTTTGTCGAAAATCAGCCGTTTTTGCTCGAACATTAAATGCCTCCAAATGGTATTTAATTAACTTCCCGAGCCCCTGGAAGCATGAAAATCACTTTAAACATGCTAATTTTAGCTCTAACACTGATGATCCACCTACAAATGTGAACTGACGTTCAAAAATAAAACATTTGAAAACGGACCATTTTCCACATTTCTGAAGCATGACGTAATGGGGGGGTGTTATCTCTTTTGTCGAAAATCAGCTGTTTTTGCTCGAACATTAAATGCCTCCAAATGGTATTTAATTAACTTTCCGGGGTGAAGAAACCCCTTTTGAGAACTCAGAGTGAGTAAATTGGCCATTTTCATGCACTTTTAACCATTCCATAAATCTTGTGTTTTGGGCCCCTGGAAGCATGAAAATCACTTTAAACATGCTAATTTTAGCTCTAACACTGATGATCCACCTACAAATGTGAACTGACGTTCAAAAATAAAACATTTGAAAACGGACCATTTTCCACATTTCTGAAGCATGACGTAATGGGGGGGTGTTATCTCTTTTGTCGAAAATCAGCCGTTTTTGCTCGAACATTAAATGCCTCCAAATGGTATTTAATTAACTTCCCGAGCCCCTGGAAGCATGAAAATCACTTTAAACATGCTAATTTTAGCTCTAACACTGATGATCCACCTACAAATGTGAACTGACGTTCAAAAATAAAGTATTTGAAAACGGACCATTTTCCACATTTCTGAAGCATGACGTAATGGGGGGGTGTTATCTCTTTTGTCGAAAATCAGCCGTTTTTGCTCGAACATTAAATGCCTCCAAATGGTATTTAATTAACTTCCCGGGGTGAAGAAACCCTTTTTGAGAACTCAGAGTGAGTAAATTGGCCATTTTCATGCACTTTTAACCATTCCATAAATCTTGTGTTTTGGGCCCCTGGAAGCATGAAAATCACTTTAAACATGCTAATTTTAGCTCTAACACTGATGATCCACCTACAAATGTGAACTGACGTTCTAAAAATAAAACATTTGAAAACGGACCATTTTCCACATTTCTGAAGCATGACGTAATGGGGGGGTGTTATCTCTTTTGTCGAAAATCAGCCGTTTTTGCTCGAACATTAAATGCCTCCAAATGGTATTTAATTAACTTCCCGAGCCCCTGGAAGCATGAAAATCACTTTAAACATGCTAATTTTAGCTCTAACACTGATGATCCACCTACAAATGTGAACTGACGTTCAAAAATAAAACATTTGAAAACTGACCATTTTCCACATTTCTGAAGCATGACGTAATGGGGGGGTGTTATCTCTTTTGTCGAAAATCAGCCGTTTTTGCTCGAACATTAAATGCCTCCAAATGGTATTTAATTAACTTCCCGAGCCCCTGGAAGCATGAAAATCACTTTAAACATGCTAATTTTAGCTCTAACACTGATGATCCACCTACAAATGTGAACTGACGTTCAAAAATAAAACATTTGAAAACGGACCATTTTCCACATTTCTGAAGCATGACGTAATGGGGGGGTGTTATCTCTTTTGTCGAAAATCAGCCGTTTTTGCTCGAACATTAAATGCCTCCAAATGGTATTTAATTAATTTCCCGGGGTGAAGAAACCCTTTTTGAGAACTCAGAGTGAGTAAATTGGCCATTTTCATGCACTTTTAACCATTCCATAAATCTTGTGTTTTGGGCCCCTGGAAGCATGAAAATCACTTGAAACATGCTAATTTTAGCTCTAACACTGATGATCCACCTACAAATGTGAACTGACGTTCAAAAATAAAACATTTGAAAACTGACCATTTTCCACATTTCTGAAGCATGACGTAATGGGGGGGGTGTTATCTCTTTTGTCGAAAATCAGCCGTTTTTGCTCGAACATTAAATGCCTCCAAATGGTATTTAATTAACTTCCCGAGCCCCTGGAAGCATGAAAATCACTTTAAACATGCTAATTTTAGCTCTAACACTGATGATCCACCTACAAATGTGAACTGACGTTCAAAAATAAAACATTTGAAAACGGACCATTTTCCACATTTCTGAAGCATGACGTAATGGGGGGGTGTTATCTCTTTTGTAGAAAATCAGCCGTTTTTGCTCGAACATTAAATGCCTCCAAATGGTATTTAATTAACTTCCCGGGGTGAAGAAACCCTTTTTGAGAACTCAGAGTGAGTAAATTGGCCATTTTCATGCACTTTTAACCATTCCATAAATCTTGTGTTTTGGGCCCCTGGAAGCATGAAAATCACTTTAAACATGCTAATTTTAGCTCTAACACTGATGATCCACCTACAAATGTGAACTGACGTTCAAAAATAAAACATTTGAAAACGGACCATTTTCCACATTTCTGAAGCATGACGTAATGGGGGGGTGTTATCTCTTTTGTCGAAAATCAGCCGTTTTTGCTCGAACATTAAATGCCTCCAAATGGTATTTATTTCACTTCCCGGGGTGAAGAAACCCTTTTTGAGAACTCAGAGTGAGTAAATTGGCCATTTTCATGCACTTTTAACCATTCCATTAATCTTGTGTTTTGGGCCCCTGGAAGCATGAAAATCACTTTAAACATGCTAATTTTAGCTCTAACACTGATGATCCACCTACAAATGTGAACTGACGTTCAAAAATAAAACATTTGAAAACGGACCATTTTCCACATTTCTGAAGCATGACGTAATGGGGGGGTGTTATCTCTTTTGTCGAAAATCAGCTGTTTTTGCTCGAACATTAAATGCCTCCAAATGGTATTTAATTAACTTCCCGAGCCCCTGGAAGCATGAAAATCACTTTAAACATGCTAATTTTAGCTCTAACACTGATGATCCACCTACAAATGTGAACTGACGTTCAAAAATAAAACATTTGAAAACGGACCATTTTCCACATTTCTGAAGCATGACGTAATGGGGGGGTGTTATCTCTTTTGTCGAAAATCAGCCGTTTTTGCTCGAACATTAAATGCCTCCAAATGGTATTTAATTAACTTCCCGGGGTGAAGAAACCCTTTTTGAGAACTCAGAGTGAGTAAATTGGCCATTTTCATGCACTTTTAACCATTCCATAAATCTTGTGTTTTGGGCCCCTGGAAGCATGAAAATCACTTTAAACATGCAAATTTTAGCTCTAACACTGATGATCCACCTACAAATGTGAACTGACGTTCAAAAATAAAACATTTGAAAACAGACCATTTTCCACATTTCTGAACCATGACGTAATGGGGGGGTGTTATCTCTTTTGTCGAAAATCAGCCGTTTTTGCTCGAACATTAAATGCCTCCAAATGGTATTTAATTAACTTCCCGAGCCCCTGGAAGCATGAAAATCACTTTAAACATGCTAATTTTAGCTCTAACACTGATGATCCACCTACAAATGTGAACTGACGTTCAAAAATAAAACATTTGAAAACGGACCATTTTCCACATTTCTGAAGCATGACGTAATGGGGGGGTGTTATCTCTTTTGTCGAAAATCAGCCGTTTTTGCTCGAACATTAAATGCCTCCAAATGGTATTTAATTAACTTCCCGGGGTGAAGAAACCCTTTTTGAGAACTCAGAGTGAGTAAATTGGCCATTTTCATGCACTTTTAACCATTCCATAAATCTTGTGTTTTGGGCCCCTGGAAGCATGAAAATCACTTTAAACATGCTAATTTTAGCTCTAACACTGATGATCCACCTACAAATGTGAACTGACGTTCAAAAATAAAACATTTGAAAACGGACCATTTTCCACATTTCTGAAGCATGACGTAATGGGGGGGTGTTATCTCTTTTGTCGAAAATCAGCCGTTTTTGCTCGAACATTAAATGCCTCCAAATGGTATTTAATTAGCTTCCCGAGCCCCTGGAAGCATGAAAATCACTTTAAACATGCTAATTTTAGCTCTAACACTGATGATCCACCTACAAATGTGAACTGACGTTCAAAAATAAAACATTTGAAAACGGACCATTTTCCACATTTCTGAAGCATGACGTAATGGGGGGGTGTTATCTCTTTTGTCGAAAATCAGCCGTTTTTGCTCGAACATTAAATGCCTCCAAATGGTATTTAATTAACTTTCCGGGGTGAAGAAACCCCTTTTGAGAACTCAGAGTGAGTAAATTGGCCATTTTCATGCACTTTTAACCATTCCATAAATCTTGTGTTTTGGGCCCCTGGAAGCATGAAAATCACTTTAAACATGCTAATTTTAGCTCTAACACTGATGATCCACCTACAAATGTGAACTGACGTTCAAAAATGAAACATTTGAAAACGGACCATTTTCCACATTTCTGAAGCATGACGTAATGGGGGGGTGTTATCTCTTTTGTCGAAAATCAGCCGTTTTTGCTCGAACATTAAATGCCTCCAAATGGTATTTAATTAACTTCCCGAGCCCCTGGAAGCATGAAAATCACTTTAAACATGCTAATTTTAGCTCCAACACTGATGATCCACCTACAAATGTGAACTGACGTTCAAAAATAAAATATTTGAAAACGGACCATTTTCCACATTTCTGAAGCATGACGTAATGGGGGGGTGTTATCTCTTTTGTCGAAAATCAGCCGTTTTTGCTCGAACATTAAATGCCTCCAAATGGTATTTAATTAACTTCCCGGGGTGAAGAAACCCTTTTTGAGAACTCAGAGTGAGTAAATTGGCCATTTTCATGCACTTTTAACCATTCCATAAATCTTGTGTTTTGGGCCCCTGGAAGCATGAAAATCACTTTAAACATGCTAATTTTAGCTCTAACACTGATGATCCACCTACAAATGTGAACTGACGTTCTAAAAATAAAACATTTGAAAACGGACCATTTTCCACATTTCTGAAGCATGACGTAATGGGGGGGTGTTATCTCTTTTGTCGAAAATCAGCCGTTTTTGCTCGAACATTAAATGCCTCCAAATGGTATTTAATTAACTTCCCGAGCCCCTGGAAGCATGAAAATCACTTTAAACATGCTAATTATAGCTCTAACACTGATGATCCACCTACAAATGTGAACTGACGTTCAAAAATAAAACATTTGAAAACGGACCATTTTCCACATTTCTGAAGCATGACGTAATGGGGGGGTGTTATCTCTTTTGTCGAAAATCAGCCGTTTTTGCTCGAACATTAAATGCCTCCAAATGGTATTTAATTAACTTCCCGAGACCCTGGAAGCATGAAAATCACTTTAAACATGCTAATTTTAGCTCTAACACTGATGATCCACCTACAAATGTGAACTGACGTTCAAAAATAAAACATTTGAAAACTGACCATTTTCCACATTTCTGAAGCATGACGTAATGGGGGGGTGTTATCTCTTTTGTCGAGAATCAGCCGTTTTTGCTCGAACATTAAATGCCTCCAAATGGTATTTAATTAACTTCCCGAGCCCCTGGAAGCATGAAAATCACTTTAAACATGCTAATTTTAGCTCTAACACTGATGATCCACCTACAAATGTGAACTGACGTTCAAAAATAAAACATTTGAAAACGGACCATTTTCCACATTTCTGAAGCATGACGTAATGGGGGGGTGTTATCTCTTTTGTCGAAAATCAGCCGTTTTTGCTCGAACATTAAATGCCTCCAAATGGTATTTAATTAATTTCCCGGGGTGAAGAAACCCTTTTTGAGAACTCAGAGTGAGTAAATTGGCCATTTTCATGCACTTTTAACCATTCCATAAATCTTGTGTTTTGGGCCCCTGGAAGCATGAAAATCACTTTAAACATGCTAATTTTAGCTCTAACACTGATGATCCACCTACAAATGTGAACTGACGTTCAAAAATAAAACATTTGAAAACTGACCATTTTCCACATTTCTGAAGCATGACGTAATGGGGGGGTGTTATCTCTTTTGTCGAAAATCAACCGTTTTTGCTCGAACATTAAATGCCTCCAAATGGTATTTAATTAACTTCCCGAGCCCCTGGAAGCATGAAAATCACTTTAAACATGCTAATTTTAGCTCTAACACTGATGATCCACCTACAAATGTGAACTGACGTTCAAAAATAAAACATTTGAAAACGGACCATTTTCCACATTTCTGAAGCATGACGTAATGGGGGGGTGTTATCTCTTTTGTCGAAAATCAGCCGTTTTTGCTCGAACATTAAATGCCTCCAAATGGTATTTAATTAACTTCCCGGGGTGAAGAAACCCTTTTTGAGAACTCAGAGTGAGTAAATTGGCCATTTTCATGCACTTTTAACCATTCCATAAATCTTGTGTTTTGGGCCCCTGGAAGCATGAAAATCACTTTAAACATGCTAATTTTAGCTCTAACACTGATGATCCACCTACAAATGTGAACTGACGTTCAAAAATAAAACATTTGAAAACAGACCATTTTCCACATTTCTGAACCATGACGTAATGGGGGGGTGTTATCTCTTTTGTCGAAAATCAGCCGTTTTTGCTCGAACATTAAATGCCTCCAAATGGTATTTAATTAACTTCCCGAGCCCCTGGAAGCATGAAAATCACTTTAAACATGCTAATTTTAGCTCTAACACTGATGATCCACCTACAAATGTGAACTGACGTTCAAAAATAAAACATTTGAAAACGGACCATTTTCCACATTTCTGAAGCATGACGTAATGGGGGGGTGTTATCTCTTTTGTCGAAAATCAGCCGTTTTTGCTCGAACATTAAATGCCTCCAAATGGTATTTAATTAACTTCCCGGGGTGAAGAAACCCTTTTTGAGAACTCAGAGTGAGTAAATTGGCCATTTTCATGCACTTTTAACCATTCCATAAATCTTGTGTTTTGGGCCCCTGGAAGCATGAAAATCACTTTAAACATGCTAATTTTAGCTCTAACACTGATGATCCACCTACAAATGTGAACTGACGTTCAAAAATAAAACATTTGAAAACAGACCATTTTCCACATTTCTGAACCATGACGTAATGGGGGGGTGTTATCTCTTTTGTCGAAAATCAGCCGTTTTTGCTCGAACATTAAATGCCTCCAAATGGTATTTAATTAACTTCCCGAGCCCCTGGAAGCATGAAAATCACTTTAAACATGCTAATTTTAGCTCTAACACTGATGATCCACCTACAAATGTGAACTGACGTTCAAAAATAAAACATTTGAAAACGGACCATTTTCCACATTTCTGAAGCATGACGTAATGGGGGGGTGTTATCTCTTTTGTCGAAAATCAGCCGTTTTTGCTCGAACATTAAATGCCTCCAAATGGTATTTAATTAACTTCCCGGGGTGAAGAAACCCTTTTTGAGAACTCAGAGTGAGTAAATTGGCCATTTTCATGCACTTTTAACCATTCCATAAATCTTGTGTTTTGGGCCCCTGGAAGCATGAAAATCACTTTAAACATGCTAATTTTAGCTCTAACACTGATGATCCACCTACAAATGTGAACTGACGTTCAAAAATAAAACATTTGAAAACGGACCATTTTCCACATTTCTGAAGCATGACGTAATGGGGGGGTGTTATCTCTTTTGTCGAAAATCAGCCGTTTTTGCTCGAACATTAAATGCCTCCAAATGGTATTTAATTAGCTTCCCGAGCCCCTGGAAGCATGAAAATCACTTTAAACATGCTAATTTTAGCTCTAACACTGATGATCCACCTACAAATGTGAACTGACGTTCAAAAATAAAACATTTGAAAACGGACCATTTTCCACATTTCTGAAGCATGACGTAATGGGGGGGTGTTATCTCTTTTGTCGAAAATCAGCCGTTTTTGCTCGAACATTAAATGCCTCCAAATGGTATTTAATTAACTTTCCGGGGTGAAGAAACCCCTTTTGAGAACTCAGAGTGAGTAAATTGGCCATTTTCATGCACTTTTAACCATTCCATAAATCTTGTGTTTTGGGCCCCTGGAAGCATGAAAATCACTTTAAACATGCTAATTTTAGCTCTAACACTGATGATCCACCTACAAATGTGAACTGACGTTCAAAAATAAAACATTTGAAAACGGACCATTTTCCACATTTCTGAAGCATGACGTAATGGGGGGGTGTTATCTCTTTTGTCGAAAATCAGCCGTTTTTGCTCGAACATTAAATGCCTCCAAATGGTATTTAATTAACTTCCCGAGCCCCTGGAAGCATGAAAATCACTTTAAACATGCTAATTTTAGCTCCAACACTGATGATCCACCTACAAATGTGAACTGACGTTCAAAAATAAAATATTTGAAAACGGACCATTTTCCACATTTCTGAAGCATGACGTAATGGGGGGGTGTTATCTCTTTTGTCGAAAATCAGCCGTTTTTGCTCGAACATTAAATGCCTCCAAATGGTATTTAATTAACTTCCCGGGGTGAAGAAACCCTTTTTGAGAACTCAGAGTGAGTAAATTGGCCATTTTCATGCACTTTTAACCATTCCATAAATCTTGTGTTTTGGGCCCCTGGAAGCATGAAAATCACTTTAAACATGCTAATTTTAGCTCTAACACTGATGATCCACCTACAAATGTGAACTGACGTTCTAAAAATAAAACATTTGAAAACGGACCATTTTCCACATTTCTGAAGCATGACGTAATGGGGGGGTGTTATCTCTTTTGTCGAAAATCAGCCGTTTTTGCTCGAACATTAAATGCCTCCAAATGGTATTTAATTAACTTCCCGAGCCCCTGGAAGCATGAAAATCACTTTAAACATGCTAATTATAGCTCTAACACTGATGATCCACCTACAAATGTGAACTGACGTTCAAAAATAAAACATTTGAAAACGGACCATTTTCCACATTTCTGAAGCATGACGTAATGGGGGGGTGTTATCTCTTTTGTCGAAAATCAGCCGTTTTTGCTCGAACATTAAATGCCTCCAAATGGTATTTAATTAACTTCCCGAGACCCTGGAAGCATGAAAATCACTTTAAACATGCTAATTTTAGCTCTAACACTGATGATCCACCTACAAATGTGAACTGACGTTCAAAAATAAAACATTTGAAAACTGACCATTTTCCACATTTCTGAAGCATGACGTAATGGGGGGGTGTTATCTCTTTTGTCGAAAATCAGCCGTTTTTGCTCGAACATTAAATGCCTCCAAATGGTATTTAATTAACTTCCCGAGCCCCTGGAAGCATGAAAATCACTTTAAACATGCTAATTTTAGCTCTAACACTGATGATCCACCTACAAATGTGAACTGACGTTCAAAAATAAAACATTTGAAAACGGACCATTTTCCACATTTCTGAAGCATGACGTAATGGGGGGGTGTTATCTCTTTTGTCGAAAATCAGCCGTTTTTGCTCGAACATTAAATGCCTCCAAATGGTATTTAATTAATTTCCCGGGGTGAAGAAACCCTTTTTGAGAACTCAGAGTGAGTAAATTGGCCATTTTCATGCACTTTTAACCATTCCATAAATCTTGTGTTTTGGGCCCCTGGAAGCATGAAAATCACTTTAAACATGCTAATTTTAGCTCTAACACTGATGATCCACCTACAAATGTGAACTGACGTTCAAAAATAAAACATTTGAAAACTGACCATTTTCCACATTTCTGAAGCATGACGTAATGGGGGGGTGTTATCTCTTTTGTCGAAAATCAACCGTTTTTGCTCGAACATTAAATGCCTCCAAATGGTATTTAATTAACTTCCCGAGCCCCTGGAAGCATGAAAATCACTTTAAACATGCTAATTTTAGCTCTAACACTGATGATCCACCTACAAATGTGAACTGACGTTCAAAAATAAAACATTTGAAAACGGACCATTTTCCACATTTCTGAAGCATGACGTAATGGGGGGGTGTTATCTCTTTTGTCGAAAATCAGCCGTTTTTGCTCGAACATTAAATGCCTCCAAATGGTATTTAATTAACTTCCCGGGGTGAAGAAACCCTTTTTGAGAATTCAGAGTGAGTAAATTGGCCATTTTCATGCACTTTTAACCATTCCATAAATCTTGTGTTTTGGGCCCCTGGAAGCATGAAAATCACTTTAAACATGCTAATTTTAGCTCTAACACTGATGATCCACCTACAAATGTGAACTGACGTTCAAAAATAAAACATTTGAAAACGGACCATTTTCCACATTTCTGAAGCATGACGTAATGGGGGGGTGTTATCTCTTTTGTCGAAAATCAGCCGTTTTTGCTCGAACATTAAATGCCTCCAAATGGTATTTATTTCACTTCCCGGGGTGAAGAAACCCTTTTTGAGAACTCAGAGTGAGTAAATTGGCCATTTTCATGCACTTTTAACCATTCCATTAATCTTGTGTTTTGGGCCCCTGGAAGAATGAAAATCACTTTAAACATGCTAATTTTAGCTCTAACACTGATGATCCACCTACAAATGTGAACTGACGTTCAAAAATAAAACATTTGAAAACGGACCATTTTCCACATTTCTGAAGCATGACGTAATGGGGGGGTGTTATCTCTTTTGTCGAAAATCAGCCGTTTTTGCTCGAACATTAAATGCCTCCAAATGGTATTTAATTAACTTCCCGAGCCCCTGGAAGCATGAAAATCACTTTAAACATGCTAATTTTAGCTCTAACACTGAACTGACGTTCAAAAATAAAACATTTGAAAACGGACCATTTTCCACATTTCTGAAGCATGACGTAATGGGGGGGTGTTATCTCTTTTGTCGAAAATCAGCCGTTTTTGCTCGAACATTAAATGCCTCCAAATGGTATTTATTTCACTTCCCGAGCCCCTGGAAGCATGAAAATCACTTTAAACATGCTAATTTTAGCTCTAACACTGATGATCCACTTACAAATGTGAACTGACGTTCAAAAATAAAACATTTGAAAACGGACCATTTTCCACATTTCTGAAGCATGACGTAATGGGGGGGGTGTTATCTCTTTTGTCGAAAATCAGCCGTTTTTGCTCGAACATTAAATGCCTCCAAATGGTATTTAATTAACTTCCCGAGCCCCTGGAAGCATGAAAATCACTTTAAACATGCTAATTTTAGCTCTAACACTGATGATCCACCTACAAATGTGAACTGACGTTCAAAAATAAAACATTTGAAAACGGACCATTTTCCACATTTCTGAAGCATGACGTAATGGGGGGGTGTTATCTCTTTTGTCGAAAATCAGACGTTTTTGCTCGAACATTAAATGCCTCCAAATGGTATTTAATTAACTTCCCGAGCCCCTGGAAGCATGAAAATCACTTTAAACATGCTAATTTTAGCTCTAACACTGATGATCCACCTACAAATGTGAACTGACGTTCAAAAATAAAACATTTGAAAACGGACCATTTTCCACATTTCTGAAGCATGACGTAATGGGGGGGTGTTATCTCTTTTGTCGAAAATCAGCCGTTTTTGCTCGAACATTAAATGCCTCCAAATGGTATTTAATTAACTTCCCGGGGTGAGGAACCCCTTTTTGAGAACTCAGAGTGAGTAAATTGGCCATTTTCATGCACTTTTAACCATTCCATAAATCTTGTGTTTTGGGCCCCTGGAAGCATGAAAATCACTTTAAACATGCTAATTTTAGGTCTAACACTGATGATCCACCTACAAATGTGAACTGACGTTCAAAAATAAAACATTTGAAAACGGACCATTTTCCACATTTCTGAAGCATGACGTAATGGGGGGGTGTTATCTCTTTTGTCGAAAATCAGCCGTTTTTGCTCGAACATTAAATGCCTCCAAATGGTATTTAATTAACTTCCCGAGCCCCTGGAAGCATGAAAATCACTTTAAACATGCTAATTTTAGCTCTAACACTGATGATCCACCTACAAATGTGAACTGACGTTCAAAAATAAAACATTTGAAAACGGACCATTTTCCACATTTCTGAAGCATGACGTAATGGGGGGTGTTATCTCTTTTGTCGAAAATCAGCCGTTTTTGCTCGAACATTAAATGCCTCCAAATGGTATTTAATTAACTTCCCGAGCCCCTGGAAGCATGAAAATCACTTTAAACATGCTAATTTTAGCTCTAACACTGATGATCCACCTACAAATGTGAACTGACGTTCAAAAATAAAACATTTGAAAACGGACCATTTTCCACATTTCTGAAGCATGAGGTAATGGGGGGGTGTTATCTCTTTTGTCGAAAATCAGCCGTTTTTGCTCGAACATTAAATGCCTCCAAATGGTATTTAATTAACTTCCCGAGCCCCTGGAAGCATGAAAATCACTTTAAACATGCTAATTTTAGCTCTAACACTGATGATCCACCTACAAATGTGAACTGACGTTCAAAAATAAAACATTTGAAAACGGACCATTTTCCACATTTCTGAAGCATGACGTAATGGGGGGGTGTTATCTCTTTTGTCGAAAATCAGCCGTTTTTGCTCGAACATTAAATGCCTCCAAATGGTATTTAATTAACTTCCCGGGGTGAAGAAACCCTTTTTGAGAACTCAGAGTGAGTAAATTGGCCATTTTCATGCACTTTTAACCATTCCATAAATCTTGTGTTTTGGGCCCCTGGAAGCATGAAAATCACTTTAAACATGCTAATTTTAGCTCTAACACTGATGATCCACCTACAAATGTGAACTGACGTTCAAAAATAAAACATTTGAAAACGGACCATTTTCCACATTTCTGAAGCATGACGTAATGGGGGGGTGTTATCTCTTTTGTCGAAAATCAGCCGTTTTTGCTCGAACATTAAATGCCTCCAAATGGTATTTAATTAAGTTCCCGGGGTGAAGAAACCCTTTTTGAGAACTCAGAGTGAGTAAATTGGCCATTTTCATGCACTTTTAACCATTCCATAAATCTTGTGTTTTGGGCCCCTGGAAGCATGAAAATCACTTTAAACATGCTAATTTTAGCTCTAACACTGATGATCCACCTACAAATGTGAACTGACGTTCAAAAATAAAACATTTGAAAACGGACCATTTTCCACATTTCTGAAGCATGACGTAATGGGGGGGTGTTATCTCTTTTGTCGAAAATCAGCCGTTTTTGCTCGAACATTAAATGCCTCCAAATGGTATTTAATTAACTTCCCGAGCCCCTGGAAGCATGAAAATCACTTTAAACATGCTAATTTTAGCTCTAACACTGATGATCCACCTACAAATGTGAACTGACGTTCAAAAATAAAACATTTGAAAACGGACCATTTTCCACATTTCTGAAGCATGACGTAATGGGGGGGTGTTATCTCTTTTGTCGAAAATCAGCCGTTTTTGCTCGAACATTAAATGCCTCCAAATGGTATTTAATTAACTTCCCGGGGTGAAGAAACCCTTTTTGAGAACTCAGAGTGAGTAAATTGGCCATTTTCATGCACTTTTAACCATTCCATAAATCTTGTGTTTTGGTCCCCTGGAAGCATGAAAATCACTTTAAACATGCTAATTTTAGCTCTAACACTGATGATCCACCTACAAATGTGAACTGACGTTCAAAAATAAAACATTTGAAAACGGACCATTTTCCACATTTCTGAAGCATGACGTAATGGGGGGGTGTTATCTCTTTTGTCGAAAATCAGCCGTTTTTGCTCGAACATTAAATGCCTCCAAATGGTATTTAATTAACTTCCCGAGCCCCTGGAAGCATGAAAATCACTTTAAACATGCTAATTTTAGCTCTAACACTGATGATCCACCTACAAATGTGAACTGACGTTCAAAAATAAAACATTTGAAAAACGGACCATTTTCCACATTTCTGAAGCATGACGTAATGGGGGGGTGTTATCTCTTTTGTCGAAAATCAGCCGTTTTTGCTCGAACATTAAATGCCTCCAAATGGTATTTAATTAACTTCCCGGGGTGAAGAAACCCTTTTTGAGAACTCAGAGTGAGTAAATTGGCCATTTTCATGCACTTTTAACCATTCCATAAATCTTGTGTTTTTGGCCCCTGGAAGCATGAAAATCACTTTAAACATGCTAATTTTAGCTCTAACACTGATGATCCACCTACAAATGTGAACTGACGTTCAAAAATAAAACATTTGAAAACGGACCATTTTCCACATTTCTGAAGCATGACGTAATGGGGGGGTGTTATCTCTTTTGTCGAAAATCAGCCGTTTTTGCTCGAACATTAAATGCCTCCAAATGGTATTTAATTAACTTCCCGAGCCCCTGGAAGCATGAAAATCACTTTAAACATGCTAATTTTAGCTCTAACACTGATGATCCACCTACAAATGTAAACTGACGTTCAAAAATAAAACATTTGAAAACGGACCATTTTCCACATTTCTGAAGCATGACGTAATGGGGGGGTGTTATCTCTTTTGTCGAAAATCAGCCGTTTTTGCTCGAACATTAAATGCCTCCAAATGGTATTTAATTAACTTCCCGGGGTGAAGAAACCCTTTTTGAGAACTCAGAGTGAGTAAATTGGCCATTTTCATGCACTTTTAACCATTCCATAAATCTTGTGTTTTGGGCCCCTGGAAGCATGAAAATCACTTTAAACATGCTAATTTTAGCTCTAACACTGATGATCCACCTACAAATGTGAACTGACGTTCAAAAATAAAACATTTGAAAACGGACCATTTTCCACATTTCTGAAGCATGACGTAATGGGGGGGTGTTATCTCTTTTGTCGAAAATCAGCCGTTTTTGCTCGAACATTAAATGCCTCCAAATGGTATTTAATTAACTTCCCGAGCCCCTGGAAGCATGAAAATCACTTTAAACATGCTAATTTTAGCTCTAACACTGATGATCCACCTACAAATGTGAACTGACGTTCAAAAATAAAACATTTGAAAACGGACCATTTTCCACATTTCTGAAGCATGACGTAATGGGGGGGTGTTATCTCTTTTGTCGAAAATCAGCCGTTTTTGCTCGAACATTAAATGCCTCCAAATGGTATTTAATTAACTTCCCGGGGTGAAGAAACCCTTTTTGAGAACTCAGAGTGAGTAAATTGGCCATTTTCATGCACTTTTAACCATTCCATAAATCTTGTGTTTTGGGCCCCTGGAAGCATGAAAATCACTTTAAACATGCTAATTTTAGCTCTAACACTGATGATCCACCTACAAATGTGAACTGACGTTCAAAAATAAAACATTTGAAAACGGACCATTTTCCACATTTCTGAAGCATGACGTGATGGCGGGGTGTTATCTCTTTTGTCGAAAATCAGCCGTTTTAGCTCGAACATTAAATGCCTTCAAATGGTATTTAATTAACTTCCCGAGCCCCTGGAAGCATGAAAATCACTTTAAACATGCTTATTTTAGCTCTAACACTGATGATCCACCTACAAATGTGAACTGACGTTCAAAAATAAAACATTTGAAAACGGACCATTTTCCACATTTCTGAAGCATGACGTAATGGGGGGGTGTTATCTCTTTTGTCGAAAATCAGCCGTTTTTGCTCGAACATTAAATGCCTCCAAATGGTATTTAATTAACTTCCCGGGGTGAAGAAACCCTTTTTGAGAACTCAGAGTGAGTAAATTGGCCATTTTCATGCACTTTTAACCATTCCATAAATCTTGTGTTTTGGGCCCCTGGAAGCATGAAAATGACTTTAAACATGCAAATTTTAGCTCTAACACTGATGATCCACCTACAAATGTGAACTGACGTTCAAAAATAAAACATTTGAAAACGGACCATTTTCCACATTTCTGAAGCATGACGTAATGGGGGGGTGTTATCTCTTTTGTCGAAAATCAGCCGTTTTTGCTCGAACATTAAATGCCTCCAAATGGTATTTAATTAACTTACCGAGCCCCTGGAAGCATGAAAATCACTTTAAACATGCTAATTTTAGCTCTAACACTGATGATCCACCTACAAATGTGAACTGACGTTCAAAAATAAAACATTTTAAAACGGACCATTTTCCACATTTCGGAAGCATGACGTAATGGGGGGGTGTTATCTCTTTTGTCGAAAATCAGCCGTTTTTGCTCGAACATTAAATGCCTCCAAATGGTATTTAATTAACTTCCCGGGGTGAAGAAACCCTTTTTGAGAACTCAGAATGAGTAAATTGGCCATTTTCATGCACTTTTAACCATTCCATAAATCTTGTGTTTTGGGCCCCTGGAAGCATGAAAATCACTTTAAACATGCTAATTTTAGCTCTAACACTGATGATCCACCTACAAATGTGAACTGACGTTCAAAAATAAAACATTTGAAAACGGACCATTTTCCACATTTCTGAAGCATGACGTAATGGGGGGGTGTTATCTCTTTTGTCGAAAATCAGCCGTTTTTGCTCGAACATTAAATGCCTCCAAATGGTATTTAATTAACTTCCCGAGCACCTGGAAGCATGAAAATCACTTTAAACATGCTAATTTTAGCTCTAACACTGATGATCCACCTACAAATGTGAACTGACGTTCAAAAATAAAACATTTGAAAACGGACCATTTTCCACATTTCTGAAGCATGACGTAATGGGGGGGTGTTATCTCTTTTGTCGAAAATCAGCCGTTTTTGCTCGAACATTAAATGCCTCCAAATGGTATTTAATTAACTTCCCGAGCCCCTGGAAGCATGAAAATCACTTTAAACATGCTAATTTTAGCTCTAACACTGATGATCCACCTACAAATGTGAACTGACGTTCAAAAATAAAACATTTGAAAACGGACCATTTTCCACATTTCTGAAGCATGACGTAATGGGGGGGGTGTTATCTCTTTTGTCGAAAATCAGCTGTTTTGTTCGAACATTAAATGCCTCCAAATGGTATTTAATTAACTTCCCGAGCCCCTGGAAGCATGAAAATCACTTTAAACATGCTAATTTTAGCTCTAACACTGATGATCTACCTACAAATGTGAACTGACGTTCAAAAATAAAACATTTGAAAACGGACCATTTTCCACATTTCTGAAGCATGACGTAATGGGGGGGTGTTATCTCTTTTGTCGAAAATCAGCTGTTTTTGCTCGAACATTAAATGCCTCCAAATGGTATTTAATTAACTTCCCGGGGTGAAGAAACCCTTTTTGAGAACTCAGAGTGAGTAAATTGGCCATTTTCATGCACTTTTAACCATTCCATGAATCTTGTGTTTTGGGCCCCTGGAAGCATGAAAATCACTTTAAACATGCTAATTTTAGCTCTAACACTGATGATCCACCTACAAATGTGAACTGACGTTCAAAAATAAAACATTTGAAAACGGACCATTTTCCAAATTTCTGAAGCATGACGTAATGGGGGGTGTTATCTCTTTTGTCAAAAATCAGACGTTTTTGCTCGAACATTAAATGCCTCCAAATGGTATTTAATTAACTTCCCGAGCCCCTGGAAGCATGAAAATCACTTTAAACATGCTAATTTTAGCTCTAACACTGATGATCCACCTACAAATGTGAACTGACGTTCAAAAATAAAACATTTGAAAACGGACCATTTTCCACATTTCTGAAGCATGACGTAATGGGGGGGTGTTATCTCTTTTGTCGAAAATCAGCCATTTTTGCTCGAACATTAAATGCCTCCAAATGGTATTTAATTAACTTCCCGAGCCCCTGGAAGCATGAAAATCACTTTAAACATGCTAATTTTAGCTCTAACACTGATGATCCACCTACAAATGTGAACTGACGTTCAAAAATAAAACATTTGAAAACGGACCATTTTCCACATTTCTGAAGCATGACGTAATGGGGGGTGTTATCTCTTTTGTCGAAAATCAGCCGTTTTTGCTCGAACATTAAATGCCTCCAAATGGTATTTAATTAACTTCCCGGGGTGAAGAAACCCTTTTTGAGAACTCAGAGTGAGTAAATTGGCCATTTTCATGCACTTTTAACCATTCCATAAATCTTGTGTTTTGGGCCCCTGGAAGCATGAAAATCACTTTAAACATGCTAATTTTAGCTCTAACACTGATGATCCACCTACAAATGTGAACTGACGTTCAAAAATAAAACATTTGAAAACGGACCATTTTCCACATTTCTGAAGCATGACGTAATGGGGGGGTGTTATCTCTTTTGTCGAAAATCAGCCGTTTTTGCTCGAACATTAAATGCCTCCAAATGGTATTTAATTAAGTTCCCGGGGTGAAGAAACCCTTTTTGAGAACTCAGAGTGAGTAAATTGGCCATTTTCATGCACTTTTAACCATTCCATAAATCTTGTGTTTTGGGCCCCTGGAAGCATGAAAATCACTTTAAACATGCTAATTTTAGCTCTAACACTGATGATCCACCTACAAATGTGAACTGACGTTCAAAAATAAAACATTTGAAAACGGACCATTTTCCACATTTCTGAAGCATGACGTAATGGGGGGGTGTTATCTCTTTTGTCGAAAATCAGCCGTTTTTGCTCGAACATTAAATGCCTCCAAATGGTATTTAATTAACTTCCCGAGCCCCTGGAAGCATGAAAATCACTTTAAACATGCTAATTTTAGCTCTAACACTGATGATCCACCTACAAATGTGAACTGACGTTCAAAAATAAAACATTTGAAAACGGACCATTTTCCACATTTCTGAAGCATGACGTAATGGGGGGGTGTTATCTCTTTTGTCGAAAATCAGCCGTTTTTGCTCGAACATTAAATGCCTCCAAATGGTATTTAATTAACTTCCCGGGGTGAAGAAACCCTTTTTGAGAACTCAGAGTGAGTAAATTGGCCATTTTCATGCACTTTTAACCATTCCATAAATATTGTGTTTTGGGCCCCTGGAAGCATGAAAATCACTTTAAACATGCTAATTTTAGCTCTAACACTGATGATCCACCTACAAATGTGAACTGACGTTCAAAAATAAAACATTTGAAAACGGACCATTTTCCACATTTCTGAAGCATGACGTAATGGGGGGGTGTTATCTCTTTTGTCGAAAATCAGCCGTTTTTGCTCGAACATCAAATGCCTCCAAATGGTATTTAATTAACTTCCTGAGCCCCTGGAAGCATGAAAATCACTTTAAACATGCTAATTTTAGCTCTAACACTGATGATCCACCTACAAATGTGAACTGACGTTCAAAAATAAAACATTTGAAAACGGACCATTTTCCACATTTCTGAAGCATGACGTAATGGGGGGGTCTTATCTCTTTTGTCGAAAATCAGCCGTTTTTGCTCGAACATTAAATGCCTCCAAATGGTATTTAATTAACTTCCCGGGGTGAAGAAACCCTTTTTGAGAACTCAGAGTGAGTAAATTGGCCATTTTCATGCACTTTTAACCATTCCATAAATCTTGTGTTTTGGGCCCCTGGAAGCATGAAAATCACTTTAAACATGCTAATTTTAGCTCTAACACTGATGATCCACCTACAAATGTGAACTGACGTTCAAAAATAAAACATTTGAAAACGGACCATTTTCCACATTTCTGAAGCATGACGTAATGGGGGGGTGTTATCTCTTTTGTCGAAAATCTGCCGTTTTAGCTCGAACATTAAATGCCTCCAAATGGTATTTAATTAACTTCCCGAGCCCCTGGAAGCATGAAAATCACTTTAAACATGCTAATTTTAGCTCTAACACTGATGATCCACCTACAAATGTGAACTGACGTTCAAAAATAAAACATTTGAAAACGGACCATTTTCCACATTTCTGAAGCATGACGTAATGGGGGGGTGTTATCTCTTTTGTCGAAAATCAGCCGTTTTTGCTCGAACATTAAATGCCTCCAAATGGTATTTAATTAACTTCCCGGGGTGAAGAAACCCTTTTTGAGAACACAGAGTGAGTAAATTGGCCATTTTCATGCACTTTTAACCATTCCATAAATCTTGTGTTTTGGGCCCCTGGAAGCATGAAAATCACTTTAAACATGCGAATTTTAGCTCTAACACTGATGATCCACCTACAAATGTGAACTGACGTTCAAAAATAAAACATTTGAAAACGGACCATTTTCCACATTTCTGAAGCATGACGTAATGGGGGGGTGTTATCTCTTTTGTCGAAAATCAGCCGTTTTTGCTCGAACATTAAATGCCTCCAAATGGTATTTAATTAACTTCCCGAGCCCCTGGAAGCATGAAAATCACTTTAAACATGCTAATTTTAGCTCTAACACTGATGATCCACCTACAAATGTGAACTGACGTTCAAAAATAAAACATTTGAAAACGGACCATTTTCCACATTTCTGAAGCATGACGTAATGGGGGGGTGTTATCTCTTTTGTCGAAAATCAGCCGTTTTTGCTCGAACATTAAATGCCTCCAAATGGTATTTAATTAACTTTCCGGGGTGAAGAAACCCCTTTTGAGAACTCAGAGTGAGTAAATTGGCCATTTTCATGCACTTTTAACCATTCCATAAATCTTGTGTTTTGGGCCCCTGGAAGCATGAAAATCACTTTAAACATGCTAATTTTAGCTCTAACACTGATGATCCACCTACAAATGTGAACTGACGTTCAAAAATAAAACATTTGAAAACGGACTATTTTCCACATTTCTGAAGCATGACGTAATGGGGGGGTGTTATCTCTTTTGTCGAAAATCAGCCGTTTTTGCTCGAACATTAAATGCCTCCAAATGGTATTTAATTAACTTCCCGAGCCCCTGGAAGCATGAAAATCACTTTAAACATGCTAATTTTAGCTCTAACACTGATGATCCACCTACAAATGTGAACTGACGTTCAAAAATAAAACATTTGAAAACGGACCATTTTCCACATTTCTGAAGCATGACGTAATGGGGGGGTCTTATCTCTTTTGTCGAAAATCAGCCGTTTTTGCTCGAACATTAAATGCCTCCAAATGGTATTTATTTCACTTCCCGGGGTGAAGAAACCCTTTTTGAGAACTCAGAGTGAGTAAATTGGCCATTTTCATGCACTTTTAACCATTCCATTAATCTTGTGTTTTGGGCTCCTGGAAGCATGAAATTCACTTTAAACATGCTAATTTTAGCTCTAACACTGATGATCCACCTACAAATGTGAACTGACGTTCAAAAATAAAACATTTGAAAACGGACCATTTTCCACATTTCTGAAGCATGACGTAATGGGGGGTGTTATCTCTTTTGTCGAAAATCAGCCGTTTTTGCTCGAACATTAAATGCCTCCAAATGGTATTTAATTAACTTCCCGAGCCCCTGGAAGCATGAAAATCACTTTAAACATGCTAATTTTAGCTCTAACACTGATGATCCACCTACAAATGTGAACTGACGTTCAAAAATAAAACATTTGAAAACGGACCATTTTCCACATTTCTGAAGCATGACGTAATGGGGGGGTGTTATCTCTTTTGTCGAAAATCAGCCGTTTTTGCTCGAACATTAAATGCCTCCAAATGGTATTTAATTAACTTCCCGGGGTGAAGAAACCCTTTTTGAGAACTCAGAGTGAGTAAATTGGCCATTTTCATGCACTTTTAACCATTCCATAAATATTGTGTTTTGGGCCCCTGGAAGCATGAAAATCACTTTAAACATGCTAATTTTAGCTCTAACACTGATGATCCACCTACAAATGTGAACTGACGTTCAAAAATAAAACATTTGAAAACGGACCATTTTCCACATTTCTGAAGCATGACGTAATGGGGGGGTGTTATCTCTTTTGTCGAAAATCAGCCGTTTTTGCTCGAACATTAAATGCCTCCAAATGGTATTTAATTAACTTCCCGAGCCCCTGGAAGCATGAAAATCACTTTAAACATGCTAATTTTAGCTCTAACACTGATGATCCACCTACAAATGTGAACTGACGTTCAAAAATAAAACATTTGAAAACGGACCATTTTCCACATTTCTGAAGCATGACGTAATGGGGGGGTGTTATCTCTTTTGTCGAAAATCAGCCGTTTTTGCTCGAACATTAAATGCCTCCAAATGGTATTTAATTAACTTCCCGGGGTGAAGAAACCCTTTTTGAGAACTCAGAGTGAGTAAATTGGCCATTTTCATGCACTTTTAACCATTCCATAAATCTTGTGTTTTGGGCCCCTGGAAACATGGAAATCACTTTAAACATGCTAATTTTAGCTCTAACACTGATGATCCACCTACAAATGTGAACTGACGTTCAAAAATAAAACATTTGAAAACGGACCATTTTCCACATTTCTGAAGCATGACGTAATGGGGGGGTGTTATCTCTTTTGTCGAAAATCAGCCGTTTTTGCTCGAACATTAAATGCCTCCAAATGGTATTTAATTAACTTCCCGAGCCCCTGGAAGCATGAAAATCACTTTAAACATGCTAATTTTAGCTCTAACACTGATGATCCACCTACAAATGTAAACTGACGTTCAAAAATAAAACATTTGAAAACGGACCATTTTCCACATTTCTGAAGCATGACGTAATGGGGGGGTGTTATCTCTTTTGTCGAAAATCAGCCGTTTTTGCTCGAACATTAAATGCCTCCAAATGGTATTTAATTAACTTCCCGAGCCCCTGGAAGCATGAAAATCACTTTAAACATGCTAATTTTAGCTCTAACACTGATGATCCACCTACAAATGTAAACTGACGTTCAAAAATAAAACATTTGAAAACGGACCATTTTCCACATTTCTGAAGCATGACGTAATGGGGGGGTGTTATCTCTTTTGTCGAAAATCAGCCGTTTTTGCTCGAACATTAAATGCCTCCAAATGGTATTTAATTAACTTCCTGGGGTGAAGAAACCCTTTTTGAGAACTCAGAGTGAGTAAATTGGCCATTTTCATGCACTTTTAACCATTCCATAAATCTTGTGTTTTGGGCCCCTGGAAGCATGAAAATCACTTTAAACATGCTAGTTTTAGCTCTAACACTGATGATCCACCTACAAATGTGAACTGACGTTCAAAAATAAAACATTTGAAAACGGACCATTTTCCACATTTCTGAAGCATGACGTAATGGGGGGGTGTTATCTCTTTTGTCGAAAATCAGCCGTTTTTGCTCGAACATTAAATGCCTCCAAATGGTATTTAATTAACTTCCCGAGCCCCTGGAAGCATGAAAATCACTTTAAACATGCTAATTTTAGCTCTAACACTGATGATCCACCTACAAATGTGAACTGACGTTCAAAAATAAAACATTTGAAAACGGACCATTTTCCACATTTCTGAAGCATGACGTAATGGGGGGGTCTTATCTCTTTTGTCGAAAATCAGCCGTTTTTGCTCGAACATTAAATGCCTCCAAATGGTATTTAATTAACTTCCCGGGGTGAAGAAACCCTTTTTGAGAACTCAGAGTGAGTAAATTGGCCATTTTCATGCACTTTTAACCATTCCATAAATCTTGTGTTTTGGGCCCCTGGAAGCATGAAAATCACTTTAAACATGCTAATTTTAGCTCTAACACTGATGATCCACCTACAAATGTGAACCTACGTTCAAAAATAAAACATTTGAAAACGGACCATTTTCCACATTTCTGAAGCATGACGTAATGGGGGGGTGTTATCTCTTTTGTCGAAAATCCGCCGTTTTAGCTTGAACATTAAATGCCTCCAAATGGTATTTAATTAACTTCCCGAGCCCCTGGAAGCATGAAAATCACTTTAAACATGCTTATTTTAGCTCTAACACTGATGATCCACCTACAAATGTGAACTGACGTTCAAAAATAAAACATTTGAAAACGGACCATTTTCCACATTTCTGAAGCATGATGTAATGGGGGGGTGTTATCTCTTTTGTCGAAAATCAGCCGTTTTTGCTCGAACATTAAATGCCTCCAAATGGTATTTAATTAACTTCCCGGGGTGAAGAAACCCTTTTTGAGAACTCAGAGTGAGTAAATTGGCCATTTTCATGCACTTTTAACCATTCCATAAATCTTGTGTTTTGGGCCCCTGGAAGCATGAAAATCACTTTAAACATGCAAATTTTAGCTCTAACACTGATGATCCACCTACAAATGTGAACTGACGTTCAAAAATAAAACATTTGAAAACGGACCATTTTCCACATTTCTGAACCATGACGTAATGGGGGGGTGTTATCTCTTTTGTCGAAAATCAGCCGTTTTTGCTCGAACATTAAATGCCTCCAAATGGTATTTAATTAACTTCCCGAGCCCCTGGAAGCATGAAAATCACTTTAAACATGCTAATTTTAGCTCTAACACTGATGATCCACCTACAAATGTGAACTGACGTTCAAAAATAAAACATTTGAAAACGGACCATTTTCCACATTTCTGAAGCATGACGTAATGGGGGGGTGTTATCTCTTTTGTCGAAAATCAGCCGTTTTTGCTCGAACATTAAATGCCTCCAAATGGTATTTAATTAACTTCCCGGGGTGAAGAAACCCTTTTTGAGAACTCAGAGTGAGTAAATTGGCCATTTTCATGCACTTTTAACCATTCCATAAATCTTGTGTTTTGGGCCCCTGGAAGCATGAAAATCACTTTAAACATGCTAATTTTAGCTCTAACACTGATGATCCACCTACAAATGTGAACTGACGTTCAAAAATAAAACATTTGAAAACGGACCATTTTCCACATTTCTGAAGCATGACGTAATGGGGGGGTGTTATCTCTTTTGTCGAAAATCAGCCGTTTTTGCTCGAACATTAAATGCCTCCAAATGGTATTTAATTAACTTCCCGAGCCCCTGGAAGCATGAAAATCACTTTAAACATGCTAATTTTAGCTCTAACACTGATGATCCACCTACAAATGTGAACTGACGTTCAAAAATAAAACATTTGAAAACGGACCATTTTCCACATTTCTGAAGCATGACGTAATGGGGGGGTGTTATCTCTTTTGTCGAAAATCAGCCGTTTTTGCTCGAACATTAAATGCCTCCAAATGGTATTTAATTAACTTTCCGGGGTGAAGAAACCCCTTTTGAGAACTCAGAGTGAGTAAATTGGCCATTTTCATGCACTTTTAACCATTCCATAAATCTTGTGTTTTGGGCCCCTGGAAGCATGAAAATCACTTTAAACATGCTAATTTTAGCTCTAACACTGATGATCCACCTACAAATGTGAACTGACGTTCAAAAATAAAACATTTGAAAACGGACTATTTTCCACATTTCTGAAGCATGACGTAATGGGGGGGTGTTATCTCTTTTGTCGAAAATCAGCCGTTTTTGCTCGAACATTAAATGCCTCCAAATGGTATTTAATTAACTTCCCGAGCCCCTGGAAGCATGAAAATCACTTTAAACATGCTAATTTTAGCTCTAACACTGATGATCCACCTACAAATGTGAACTGACGTTCAAAAATAAAACATTTGAAAACGGACCATTTTCCACATTTCTGAAGCATGACGTAATGGGGGGGTCTTATCTCTTTTGTCGAAAATCAGCCGTTTTTGCTCGAACATTAAATGCCTCCAAATGGTATTTAATTAACTTCCCGGGGTGAAGAAACCCTTTTTGAGAACTCAGAGTGAGTAAATTGGCCATTTTCATGCACTTTTAACCATTCCATAAATCTTGTGTTTTGGGCCCCTGGAAGCATGAAAATCACTTTAAACATGCTAATTTTAGCTCTAACACTGATGATCCACCTACAAATGTGAACTGACGTTCAAAAATAAAACATTTGAAAACGGACCATTTTCCACATTTCTGAACCATGACGTAATTGGGGGGTGTTATCTCTTTTGTCGAAAATCTGCCGTTTTTCTCGAACATTAAATGCCTCCAAATGGTATTTAATTAACTTCCCGAGCCCCTGGAAGCATGAAAATCACTTTAAACATGCTAATTTTAGCTCTAACACTGATAATCCACCTACAAATGTGAACTGACGTTCAAAAATAAAACATTTGAAAACGGACCATTTTCCACATTTCTGAAGCATGACGTAATGGGGGGGTGTTATCTCTTTTGTCGAAAATCAGCCGTTTTTGCTCGAACATTAAATGCCTCCAAATGGTATTTAATTAACTTTCCGGGGTGAAGAAACCCCTTTTGAGAACTCAGAGTGAGTAAATTGGCCATTTTCATGCACTTTTAACCATTCCATAAATCTTGTGTTTTGGGCCCCTGGAAGCATGAAAATCACTTTAAACATGCTAATTTTAGCTCTAACACTGATGATCCACCTACAAATGTGAACTGACGTTCAAAAATAAAACATTTGAAAACGGACCATTTTCCACATTTCTGAAGCATGACGTAATGGGGGGGTGTTATCTCTTTTGTCGAAAATCAGCCGTTTTTGCTCGAACATTAAATGCCTCCAAATGGTATTTAATTAACTTCCCGAGCCCCTGGAAGCATGAAAATCACTTTAAACATGCTAATTTTAGCTCTAACACTGATGATCCACCTACAAATGTGAACTGACGTTCAAAAATAAAACATTTGAAAACGGACCATTTTCCACATTTCTGAAGCATGACGTAATGGGGGGTGTTATCTCTTTTGTCGAAAATCAGCCGTTTTTGCTCGAACATTAAATGCCTCCAAATGGTATTTAATTAACTTCCCGGGGTGAAGAAACCCTTTTTGAGAACTCAGAGTGAGTAAATTGGCCATTTTCATGCACTTTTAACCATTCCATAAATCTTGTGTTTTGGGCCCCTGGAAGCATGAAAATCACTTTAAACATGCTAATTTTAGCTCTAACACTGATGATCCACCTACAAATGTGAACTGACGTTCAAAAATAAAACATTTGAAAACGGACCATTTTCCACATTTCTGAAGCATGACGTAATGGGGGGGGTGTTATCTCTTTTGTCGAAAATCAGCCGTTTTTGCTCGAACATTAAATGCCTCCAAATGGTATTTAATTAACTTCCCGAGCCCCTGGAAGCATGAAAATCACTTTAAACATGCTAATTTTAGCTCTAACACTGATGATCCACCTACAAATGTGAACTGACGTTCAAAAATAAAACATTTGAAAACGGACCATATTCCACATTTCTGAAGCATGACGTAATGGGGGGGTGTTATCTCTTTTGTCGAAAATCAGCCGTTTTTGCTCGAACATTAAATGCCTCCAAATGGTATTTAATTAACTTCCCGAGCCCCTGGAAGCATGAAAATCACTTTAAACATGCTAATGTTAGCTCTAACACTGATGATCCACCTACAAATGTGAACTGACGTTCAAAAATAAAACATTTGAAAACTGACCATTTTCCACATTTCTGAAGCATGACGTAATGGGGGGGTGTTATCTCTTTTGTCGAAAATCAGCCGTTTTTGCTCGAACATTAAATGCCTCCAAATGGTATTTAATTAACTTCCCGAGCCCCTGGAAGCATGAAAATCACTTTAAACATGCTAATTTTAGCTCTAACACTGATGATCCACCTACAAATGTGAACTGACGTTCAAAAATAAAACATTTGAAAACGGACCATTTTCCACATTTCTGAAGCATGACGTAATGGGGGGGTGTTATCTCTTTTGTCGAAAATCAGCCGTTTTTGCTCGAACATTAAATGCCTCCAAATGGTATTTAATTAACTTCCCGGGGTGAAGAAACCCTTTTTGAGAACTCAGAGTGAGTAAATTGGCCATTTTCATGCACTTTTAACCATTCCATAAATCTTGTGTTTTGGGCCCCTGGAAGCATGAAAATCACTTTAAACATGCTAATTTTAGCTCTAACACTGATGATCCACCTACAAATGTGAACTGACGTTCAAAAATAAAACATTTGAAAACTGACCATTTTCCACATTTCTGAAGCATGACGTAATGGGGGGGTGTTATCTCTTTTGTCGAAAATCAGCCGTTTTTGCTCGAACATTAAATGCCTCCAAATGGTATTTAATTAACTTCCCGAGCCCCTGGAAGCATGAAAATCACTTTAAACATGCTAATTTTAGCTCTAACACTGATGATCCACCTACAAATGTGAACTGACGTTCAAAAATAAAACATTTGAAAACGGACCATTTTCCACATTTCTGAAGCATGACGTAATGGGGGGGTGTTATCTCTTTTGTCGAAAATCAGCCGTTTTTGCTCGAACATTAAATGCCTCCAAATGGTATTTAATTAATTTCCCGGGGTGAAGAAACCCTTTTTGAGAACTCAGAGTGAGTAAATTGGCCATTTTCATGCACTTTTAACCATTCCATAAATCTTGTGTTTTGGGCCCCTGGAAGCATGAAAATCACTTTAAACATGCTAATTTTAGCTCTAACACTGATGATCCACCTACAAATGTGAACTGACGTTCAAAAATAAAACATTTGAAAACTGACCATTTTCCACATTTCTGAAGCATGACGTAATGGGGGGGGGGTGTTATCTCTTTTGTCGAAAATCAGCCGTTTTTGCTCGAACATTAAATGCCTCCAAATGGTATTTAATTAACTTCCCGAGCCCCTGGAAGCATGAAAATCACTTTAAACATGCTAATTTTAGCTCTAACACTGATGATCCACCTACAAATGTGAACTGACGTTCAAAAATAAAACATTTGAAAACGGACCATTTTCCACATTTCTGAAGCATGACGTAATGGGGGGGTGTTATCTCTTTTGTCGAAAATCAGCCGTTTTTGCTCGAACATTAAATGCCTCCAAATGGTATTTAATTAACTTCCCGGGGTGAAGAAACCCTTTTTGAGAACTCAGAGTGAGTAAATTGGCCATTTTCATGCACTTTTAACCATTCCATAAATCTTGTGTTTTGGGCCCCTGGAAGCATGAAAATCACTTTAAACATGCTAATTTTAGCTCTAACACTGATGATCCACCTACAAATGTGAACTGACGTTCAAAAATAAAACATTTGAAAACGGACCATTTTCCACATTTCTGAAGCATGACGTAATGGGGGGGTGTTATCTCTTTTGTCGAAAATCAGCCGTTTTTGCTCGAACATTAAATGCCTCCAAATGGTATTTAATTAACTTCCCGAGCCCCTGGAAGCATGAAAATCACTTTAAACATGCTAATTTTAGCTCTAACACTGATGATCCACCTACAAATGTGAACTGACGTTCAAAAATAAAACATTTGAAAACGGACCATTTTCCACATTTCTGAAGCATGACGTAATGGGGGGGTGTTATCTCTTTTGTCGAAAATCAGCCGTTTTTGCTCGAACATTAAATGCCTCCAAATGGTATTTAATTAACTTCCCGGGGTGAAGAAACCCTTTTTGAGAACACAGAGTGAGTAAATTGGCCATTTTCATGCACTTTTAACCATTCCATAAATCTTGTGTTTTGGGCCCCTGGAAGCATGAAAATCACTTTAAACATGCAAATTTTAGCTCTAACACTGATGATCCACCTACAAATGTGAACTGACGTTCAAAAATAAAACATTTGAAAACGGACCATTTTCCACATTTCTGAAGCATGACGTAATGGGGGGGTGTTATCTCTTTTGTCGAAAATCAGCCGTTTTTGCTCGAACATTAAATGCCTCCAAATGGTATTTAATTAACTTCCCGAGCCCCTGGAAGCATGAAAATCACTTTAAACATGCTAATTTTAGCTCTAACACTGATGATCCACCTACAAATGTGAACTGACGTTCAAAAATAAAACATTTGAAAACGGACCATTTTCCACATTTCTGAAGCATGACGTAATGGGGGGGTGTTATCTCTTTTGTCGAAAATCAGCCGTTTTTGCTCGAACATTAAATGCCTCCAAATGGTATTTAATTAACTTTCCGGGGTGAAGAAACCCCTTTTGAGAACTCAGAGTGAGTAAATTGGCCATTTTCATGCACTTTTAACCATTCCATAAATCTTGTGTTTTGGGCCCCTGGAAGCATGAAAATCACTTTAAACATGCTAATTTTAGCTCTAACACTGATGATCCACCTACAAATGTGAACTGACGTTCAAAAATAAAACATTTGAAAACGGACTATTTTCCACATTTCTGAAGCATGACGTAATGGGGGGGTGTTATCTCTTTTGTCGAAAATCAGCCGTTTTTGCTCGAACATTAAATGCCTCCAAATGGTATTTAATTAACTTCCCGAGCCCCTGGAAGCATGAAAATCACTTTAAACATGCTAATTTTAGCTCTAACACTGATGATCCACCTACAAATGTGAACTGACGTTCAAAAATAAAACATTTGAAAACGGACCATTTTCCACATTTCTGAAGCATGACGTAATGGGGGGGTCTTATCTCTTTTGTCGAAAATCAGCCGTTTTTGCTCGAACATTAAATGCCTCCAAATGGTATTTATTTCACTTCCCGGGGTGAAGAAACCCTTTTTGAGAACTCAGAGTGAGTAAATTGGCCATTTTCATGCACTTTTAACCATTCCATTAATCTTGTGTTTTGGGCTCCTGGAAGCATGAAATTCACTTTAAACATGCTAATTTTAGCTCTAACACTGATGATCCACCTACAAATGTGAACTGACGTTCAAAAATAAAACATTTGAAAACGGACCATTTTCCACATTTCTGAAGCATGACGTAATGGGGGGGTGTTATCTCTTTTGTCGAAAATCAGCCGTTTTTGCTCGAACATTAAATGCCTCCAAATGGTATTTAATTAACTTCCCGAGCCCCTGGAAGCATGAAAATCACTTTAAACATGCTAATTTTAGCTCTAACACTGATGATCCACCTACAAATGTGAACTGACGTTCAAAAATAAAACATTTGAAAACGGACCATTTTCCACATTTCTGAAGCATGACGTAATGGGGGGGTGTTATCTCTTTTGTCGAAAATCAGCCGTTTTTGCTCGAACATTAAATGCCTCCAAATGGTATTTAATTAACTTCCCGGGGTGAAGAAACCCTTTTTGAGAACTCAGAGTGAGTAAATTGGCCATTTTCATGCACTTTTAACTATTCCATAAATATTGTGTTTTGGGCCCCTGGAAGCATGAAAATCACTTTAAACATGCTAATTTTAGCTCTAACACTGATGATCCACCTACAAATGTGAACTGACGTTCAAAAATAAAACATTTGAAAACGGACCATTTTCCACATTTCTGAAGCATGACGTAATGGGGGGGTGTTATCTCTTTTGTCGAAAATCAGCCGTTTTTGCTCGAACATTAAATGCCTCCAAATGGTATTTAATTAACTTCCCGAGCCCCTGGAAGCATGAAAATCACTTTAAACATGCTAATTTTAGCTCTAACACTGATGATCCACCTACAAATGTGAACTGACGTTCAAAAATAAAACATTTGAAAACGGACCATTTTCCACATTTCTGAAGCATGACGTAATGGGGGGGTGTTATCTCTTTTGTCGAAAATCAGCCGTTTTTGCTCGAACATTAAATGCCTC